>NC_061509.1:8264724-8564724 GCF_022539505.1 Lolium rigidum | reverse complement strand
TGGCACCGTTGCTACTGCTCATACTTATTCATACCACCTGTATTTCACTATCTCTTCGCCGAACTAGTGCACCTATTAGGTGTGTTGGGGACACAAGAGACTTCTTGCTTTGTGGTTGCAGGGTTGCATGAGAGGGATATCTTTGACCTCTTCCTCCCTGAGTTCGATAAACCTTGGGTATCCACTTAAGGGAAACTTGCTGCTGTTCTACAAACCTCTGCTCTTGGAGGCCCAACACTGTCTACAAGAATAGAAGCTCCCGTAGACATCACTGGCGCTGCTGGCTGCCGCCCTCGACCCGACGCATGCGCTCTTGGACGACCTTCTGCAGCAGCACAACAACATCTTCACCGAGCCACAGGGCCTACCTCCGGCGCGGGCCTGCGATCACCGCATCCACCTGCTGTCGGGTACGCCGCCTGACGCAGTACGGCCGTATCGCTATCCCCAGCTGCAGAAGGATGAGCTCGAGCGCCAGGTGGCGGTCATGCTGGCCCAGGGCATCATCCGGATTTCGACATCACCCTTCTCGGCGCCGGTGCTCTTGGTGCGCAAGCCCGACGGCACGTGGCGCTTCTGCATCGACTACCGCACGCTCAACGCCGTGATGTCCAAGGACAAGTTCCCCATCCCGGTCGTGGACGAGCTACACGGGGCGCGCTTCTTCACCAAGCTCGACTTGCGCTCGGGCTACCACCAGGTGCGGATGCATCCGGATGATGTTCCGAAGATGGCCTTCCACACGCACCACGGCCACTTCGAGTTCCTGGTGATGCCGTTCGGCCTCTCCAATGCGCCGACAACATTCTAGGCTTTGATGAATGACGTGCTCAGTCCCTACTTACGCCGTTTTGTGCTTGTTTTCTTTGATGATATTCTCATCTACAGTGCCTCGTGGGCGGAGCATCTACAGCACGTCGCCATCGTCTTCAATGAGCTTCAAGCGCATCATCTCCACCTAAAGCGCTCGAAGTGCTCGTTCGGCACGACCTCCGTCGCCTACTTGGGACACGTCATCACGGCGGAGGGCGTCGCGATGGATGTTGATAAGGTCGCGGCCGTCGCTGCATGGCCGACGCCGCAGTCACCGCGGGCCCTTCGTGGCTTCTTGGTGTTCGCGGGCTACTATCGGAAGTACATCCGGGACTTTGGCCTCATCGCCGCGCCTCTGACCCGCCTCCTGCGCCGCGACGCCTTCGCCTGGGACGCGGAGGCAACGGAGTCCTTCAAGGCGCTTTAGCGGGCGCTCACGACGGGGCCCGTGCTCCAGATGCCGGACTTCGACCTGCCTTTTGTCGTGGACTGCGACACCTCCGGCATCGGGTTCAGCGTCGTCCTCCATCAAGGAGAGGGGCCGCTGGCCTTCTTCAGCCGGCCGTTCGCCACTCGCCATCTCAAGCTCGCAGCGTACGAGCGCGAGCTCATTGGGCTTGTTCAGGCCGTGCGCCATTGGCGGCCCTACTTGTGGGGGTGCACCTTCCGGGTCCGCACGGATCATTACAGCCTGAAGTTCTTGCTTGATCAGCGCCTCTCCACCGTTCCGCAGCACCAATGGATCAGCAAGCTCTTCGGGTTCGACTTCACCGTCGAGTACCGTCCGGGCCGCCTCAACACGGTCGCCGACACGCTCTCTCGTCGTGACACGGAGGAGCTTGCGGACTCCCTCGACGACGGCGGCGTGATCATGTGCATCCGCTCGGGGCCGTCGTTCGCCTTCATCGACGACATCCGCCGGGCCACGGTGGGAGCCGCGTGTCAACACCCGGATTTTTAAGTCCAAATGCCTATTATGCCATACATCGCAATCCCAGGAAGATTTTTGTTGCGAGACATGACAGTTGATATCATAAGTCATCATTCATTACAAACCATAATCGTCTTACAAAAGTAGATCAGATGATCCAATATTACACAAATAGTTGATCTAATGATCAACGAACACATTACATAGCGGAAGCGTAGTAGTAGTAGTGGACTATCTAATTCCACAGGCCAACGCTTGACATCAGAAGATCTCCTAGTTGTTGTAGACGTCCTACCGACCGTCATCTTCATACTGCTGCTCCTCTTCATAGTCTGGCCATTTGAATAGCCAGGGACACAGCCGTGAGTACTCTTAAAGTACTTGCAAACTAATACTAGTGGAAGTGCCATCAATTTTATTAAGGGGTTGCTAAGCTCTAGGTTTATTTGCATAAAGCCAATTTTAGTTCATAAACATTTAGTAAAAGACTCCTCATTTGCTAACTAACTCAAGTGGGAACATTAGTGTCATTCCCACAACTCAGTTGTGATTCAGTTCAAGTTCACCATTCATGTCACCATTCATTTCACCATTCAGTTCAGAAAACATCTGGCAACGGAATAGTTTGGCCTTTCCAATCGTCCGTAACCGTGGACACGGCTATTCGAATAGGTTTACACTCTGCAGAGGTTGCACACTTGTGCCACAACATTTGATTACATCCGTCAGGGGTAACCCTGAATAATCGTAACTCAGTACGCGGATCATCAACCATAACCTTTCACTTACATATCCTAGCTTGGCCTCCCAGTGAAGACAAACCGTCAGCCTGGGAATTGCACAGGGCTTGGGCCGGACATTCACCTCATTTCACGTCATTTCACATCATTTCACTTTTAACGGAGGCAGCATCAGCATAACCCCTATGACGCTTGTTTAGAGGGAACCCATACTAAGACACATAAACTTCCAGTTAAGCCCTACCCATAATCAGATATTGTGGGGGTACTTGTAAATTGGGAAGGTATCGCATCCGAACCCAACCAACAGTTTTTATCAAATTCATCAGGTCATTCAAGTCACATTCACCTTAAAAATCTTTCAAAGTCATTTCATTTCACATGTTCCCATCTAGAGTAGTCAATTTTATTTGTTAGCACTATCAACTAGTCATGAGGGGTGCTACTAGCTTTGATTGCTCTAGGCTAAATTTGATGCTCTTGTGCTACTCTAGACCAAGTGAATCATTGAATCAAAAAGTAACTTTGATAAATCAAATTCAATAAAGCTTGTAAAATAAAAACTTGGGATAGGACCATTAAGCATAAAATAAACTGTGGTGATGCCTTGCTCTTGTAGAGCTTTGCACTTTGCAAGAATATTAGCTTGCCTTGGTTGGTGTACTGATCAAATTGGTATTCTTCTCCCTGAAAGTAGACCTCCTCCTCCTCCTGGTATTCCTCGGTACTAGCGTCTAAAAACGGATACGGAATACACAATCACCAAACAATGCTTAAGATCTAGGCTAAGCACACACATGTGTCACACAAGCTAAGCTAGCATCACAACATTAGTATGGAAGAAGTCCATTTTGCGTCCTTAAGCTTTTTCAGAAGTTCATTTTTCGTCCTAAATGTTCTTTTAGGTACAAAACAACCCCTCAACTTTGCTAATGGTCTAAACAAGCGGTTTTGCTGGATTTCATGGGTTACCAGAAAACCACAAGCTAAAGGAGAAAAAAAACCCAGACCCGTACCTAATGTAACCCAACCCGGACCAAGCCCACACTAGTCAAAATAATGCGGGAGTCGGCATTCGATTCCCCATGGTGTAGGTCGTCGGCGCCTCGGCGGCATGCCATGGTCGGCGGATCGTCTGCCGTCGCCTTCGCCCGCTGGGTGGTTCCACACCTCTGCCAACCCCTAGTCCGCTACGTCGGGCCCGCTCGTCCGCCGCGTGAGATCTTGGGCGACCAGGCTCGTCGATCTCTGCAGCCACCGAAGAAGCAAGCACGGACAATATCCAACTACTCTAAGAAAACTCTATCTACTTTGCAGCTGAAACCCATACAAAATGTGAACAGGTTCATACGTACAAATCTACACACGTCGCCGAACAACATAATTCAGTCTCTTGTCATGCTCCTAATCTTCCTTCAGGTGGGCAGATGTAGCAGGACGTGTAGTTTGCAAGAGGCCGCGTGTGGCGGCGCTGCTAGGGTTTCTGGTGTTGCTTACGTGAAACTGGAAGGGAAAGAGAGAAACGAGGATGCGCACACACACGATCAGTTCCATTTGATTCGCCCACGATCGGTTCCGCCTGATTCGCCCTTCCTCTTTCTTTTGGGTCTGGGTTTTGGCACTGGTCTGGCTTTTTACCTTCGGTCTGTGGTTTTCTCGTAACCCATGAAACCCAGCAAAACCACCTGTTTAGACCATAAGCAAAGTTGAGGGATTGTTTTGTACCTAAAATAACATTTAGGACGAAAAATGAACTTCTAGAAAAGTTCAAGGACAAAAATTGGACTTTCTTCCATTAGTATTATGTTGATTGACTTTGTTTTCTTCTCAAGAAAAATAATTTCATCTCATTACAAATATTAATTAGGGTTTTTATTTAATTCCTTTGAGAAATAATTTCCTCTCATTGAATCTTGTTAAGGTTTAATCTCCTCAATTAATAATCTATGGTATAGGTTGACCAAGGTCAACTTCTTCATAATCCTCATTTGGGCAAATGATTTAAATGAGGTGCTAAACCTCACGCAATTTAATACTAGCATGGTGTTGATTTAATGTCACCAAATAATTCACTATGAGATTGTATAGACCAGGGTCATTATCTCATGTTGAGTTACTTGAGACAAGATTTAAATGAGAGAATTACCTCTCATATGATTTAATAATTATTAGTTAACAGTATAATGGAACCAGCAGGAGCTCTCCACAGCGCTCGGACGTTCTGGGCCATTGGATGCACGTATTCAACGCACCAGATCATCCCTTACTGGAACCAATTCCCCGTTAATTCGCATGAAAGGCTAGCCCAACATTATATGGGCCGCTACTCTGGAAGCCAACCTGGGAGTTTTGTGGTTAACCGGGCCGAAAATTCTTCCATACAGGCCAAGTGGCCCACCATCCGATCCACTTTGCCCCTTGCCGATCGATGTAATCATGTCGCATCCACACCTGGTGCAAACACGGAGTTAGAGCATCGTATTTCGCTGCCCCGTATAAGTCTCTTATTTCGCTCCGTATCGAAAAACTGCTCCATTTCGAGCCATGCCGTCTAGCAGACCCCGTATTTCGCCCCGTATTTTCAAAAATTAAAACCCCGGGAAGTTCATCTTCATTGATCATACTAGGGATCATACATACATTTTGATCATACTACGGATCATACTACATCTAACCTACGTCTACTCGTCAAGGATGACGTAGGGGATGAAGGCGATCCTCGCCGCCTCCTCCTGCGCCTCCCGCGCCTGCCGCGCCTCGAACTCCTGGACGGCGGCGATGGCCGCCGCCTCCTCCTCTGCCTCCGCCGCCGCTTTCTCGGCGGCATCCGCCTCGGACAAGGCGACCGCACGGCGGTAGGCCGCCTCCTCTTCCTCCTCTTCCCGCCGCCGCCGCTTCCTCCTCGCCGCCTCCGCTTCCTCCGCCGGCTGCTGCTGCTGCCGATGGTCGCCCTCCATTCCGCCAACGCCGCGCGGTCGCGCCGCCGCTGCGCGCGCCATTTCTCGAACGCCTCGCCGCTCATCGGCTTGAGCGGCGGGTCCTGCTTGTACCACCGCCCACCCGCGGCGAACTCGCGGAGCGGCTCCGGCACGTACGGCGCGCCGGCGTACTTGCGAGCCGCGCGACGGCTCCCGGCGGAGGAAAGCTTGCACTTCGGCCGCCACGCTTCCTCTACGGTGTCCGGCGAGCGGGATCGCTTCGATCCGCTCGCCGGCGAGGCCCTACTGCGGCGGCGGGAGTCCATCCTAGCTTTGGGGTGGAATGCGTGGCGGGGAGCGGCTAATTGCTCGGCTGGAGCAGCGAGGAGGAGGCGGCGGCGCGCGGCGGAGCTAGGGTTGCGAGTGAGGGGTTAACCCCTCACTCGCACCTGCGCCCACTATATGTACGGGGCGACGGGGCCGATTTCCTGGGCCCCGTATTCCGCCGAAACGGGGCGGCCCGAATACGGGGCCTGCTAGACGGCCCAAACCGCGCCTGCCCCGTATGTCGTCGGAATTTTACGGGGTGGGCGGGTTATACGGGGCCTGTTAGACATGCTCTTAGGGAGGGGTGAAGCGTCGCTGCAATTGCAGAGTTATGTGTTCCGGGCGATTGAAATCTCCATTGAAGGAAGCAGTGATGTGTGCCACTCGCTAAATCAATAAATGCCGGTACGTTAATGTCTCCGGCGAAACGAAGGGCCTCTCCTCCTCATCATCGTTTGTCTTCCCTCCACCTCTCTCTTTCATGGGGAGCTGACGATTGTACACCCAAAACCCTAGCTGTGACTCATGGTCGATGGCCAGGCGGCTGGGACGGTGGGTGTGAGGGGCCTCCAGGGAGTCATGTATGTGTGCGTTCGAGCATGTCGGCGGCGGAGAGGACCACGGTGAGGCTGGAGTGCGGCCATGAGATCTTCTATCTCAGTAAGGACTAAGAAGTTATATAACACGAATCTTCCAGTAATTTGATTCTGAGTTTCGATCCCCACCCACCTTATTTTCTCCTTTCTGTAGCAACCATGCTTTTTGCCCAGGTAGCAGGCCTCATGCCTTGGTAGTTGGTGCAGATCCGATAGGGTCGTTGGGCTTGCTCCCTCCCTATGATTTGATCTTGAGTTTTAAGTTTCAAGTATTTGACAAAATGTTAATGATACTCATGTATTATTGACAGATATAAGGGACAAGCTAATAGGGGCAAAAAAAATCATATTTTCCTTAAAGAGCATTGTGTTTACTACAGTATAATTTAGTAAGCAGAGATTGCAGAGACTACTCATAAGAATGAATGAATCACCTGTTAACGATGAGTCTGGTGAGGCAAGGCTAACCCTGGGGAGGCCCTCTCCGTGCCGAAGTCACTGGCGTTGGTACAGAAGCTTGCTGGTTCATGATCTTCTTTTCGGCAGCGGGCAGGCGTAAAGGAGGAATGGGGGAAAGGCTGTAGCTGCAGCTTGCCGATGCAACTGAACACGATGCCACCTTTCTTTATCCAGGTGCCCTGGTGCTCTCGATAATTTGCCTCTCTTATGGTTACAAAATTGTCCTACTGCATGGTTTTTTCTGGTAGCAAATTGTAATGGTTTGTTTTTCCGCAGGAGTATAACAGACTGAGACCATCAAGTTACCGTGGATCTGATTTGTTTCTTTTTTCCTTCTCACCTATCAGAAGGCCAACTGTAAGAATGTCCCAAGCTTTCAGTTTAAAGAATATTCCAAGGAAGGCACCAGACTTATTCTTATTCATCTTATGCGAATAAATTTTTGCTCTATCTATTGCTGGTTCCAAAAGTTCCTTGGATAATTCTATGACATCTTTTGTATGGCTACTTTCAAAGATCTGACTATCTTATAAGCTTGTTGGGCTCTTGGCATGTCTATCATGATCGATGAATGGTTTTCTTCTTCAGTGACACCTGTGCAGAATGTTGCTTACCACATACATTTTTTGAAAAATTAAATATATCTAATTCTTATATAGAGGTGCTTGTTCTCATGCATGTGAGCTATTAACCTACCACTACGGTTTCGATGAACATCAGTCCAAGAACTGTTATTTCGTGTCCACTACAAAAGGTTCTTTTCAATCGGTACTGTTGTGTTAATATTAGTACTAAAATTTTCTGATGTGATCTTGCATTTCTATATTGTTTTCCATTTCAGGGGCTAAGAGTTTTTGTTTTCCTTATATCATTGGAACTGTTTATGATTGCCAGGTGTGATATCCCGAAGATTTTATCAACAGCCACTTATAGCACTTTGCTTACTAGAAGGTTTATCAGAAAATGCTAACTCCAAATTCAATATGTACAGATAATTTCTTTCATGTGAAAGCACAATGTTCTCCATCTAAAAAGACATGGATCTAGGATTGCAAATGATGGTTTGCCCTAGATACCCACAAGTTGTGGTGCCGGTTTAATGATTCTTCAAGTCAAACAGTTTGCAGGTCAGAACACTTATTCTACTTATGTGCTCTCAGCCTCTCACACATGAAGCACCTATCCCAATCACATCCACTGTAAGATATTATTACATTCAACAATATATGCGTATATTGGATGTAATAATGTGAATTATTTTTAATTCTATTTCAAAATGTCAAAAATTCCAAAAAAAAAATCACCTGTGCCTACATCCAGACACTCTTTGCTCACAAAAATGCGCGGGAAAAAAGACATTTAAATGGACCATGTAAAAAGACAAAAAAAATGTAAAGCTATTTTGAAACACTGAAAATTTTCTTTGTGTGCGAACATACTATGTCTTGAAGTACAAACAGATTTTATTTTTAAAATTTTTGACATTTTTATGCAGAGAGTGTATCTACACCTATGAGGAAAAAAATTCGATGTAATAGCATCTTATATTACGGGACAAACGAAAAATCTAATAGCAAGTACAATGGGACTTAAACAATCATAACATTGATGAGTATATTATTCGAAATTTGGAACAGTAATATATTTTACCCATATATTTGCGAAAATTTCATTTGTTTATATCAAACAGGACGGGCGCAGCAACGCGCGCCACTATGGTCTAGTGTTTGGATAAAGTAAATGGACTAGAAATAGCCATAGAGCCATTATTTAATCTAGACCATGATCATACAGACAACTATGTGATGTTTTTACATAAACATGTAGAGTAGATGAAATGTGATTTTTGAGAGTTGGAATCAACTCAAAATCACTTAGGGTTGATTTTTAATAATTGTTTGAAATTACAAAAGTCTCTTCCTTGTTATTTTTGTCACATTAATTCTACAAAGAAATTTGAGATGAGACCAGTGGGGTTGGATAGAGTTTTTCACCAGCTTTCCAACAACACCATATTCATCAAATTTGGTTGGGTAGATTTGATTCTATTCAATTTTGAAAATAGCATCTGCAAGCAATTTTGGAAATAACTGAAAAGTCGAATTTGAATTAAGTGGGCTGGCGGGAAACGAAACTGGGCCTAATCCGTTTAAAAATGCAAAGGCCAGCCCACCACGCGTCCAGCACGCGTGCGCTGCCTGATAGGGTGGGCTCCACCCGTCAGTCACTCATCAAACGCGAACCGGTAAGTTCTAATCCGCGCCGCACGATTAGAACCTGATCCAACGGATCAAGTTCATCGTCGTCGACAGCGAGAGGGGAGATCTGACGCGGCGAGGGGAGGGGGTCGACGGCTCACGGGCGGCGCGGCGATCGTCGGCGATGGGTTGCGGAGACGTTGTCGAAGACGGTGGACCTCCTGGTAGCAGTGGCGTCTCCGGGGATGGCGCCTATCTTCGGCGAGCTTTTGCGGCGGAGCACGGGAAGTGATGAAGCGATTGGGGGTCTATGGTGGGCAATGTTGAGCAGAGAGAGGTCGAGGAGGGTCAGAGAGGAGAGGGGAAGCTTGCGGTGTGCTTGATTTGGAGAGGGAGGCCCTCCTTTTATAGCGGCGAGGCGAGGCCAGGGTACTGCGGAGGTGGCGACCATGGCGACGCGTCTACAGGGGCGCTAAGGCACTGGCGATGAAGCGCGTGAGTGGGCGAGGTCATGGTGGTCACGCCAGGCGTGATTGTGGTGAAAACGAGGCAAGGACGAGGGCAGGAGGGTGACGAAGGCTGGCAGTACCGCGGCGGTGGTCGTCGACGAGGTCGTCGTCTACATCGTTCCCGCGGCCAAGTGGGCATGTCCTGGCGTCTCCTGGTGGCGTGGCGCAGCTGCTGGCGAGTGGAGAGAGGGAGTGGTGGCCATGGTCAGCGGGGCGACGTCAGCGCCTGGCGCGCTCTGGCGCGTGCCCGTGCGCGTCCTGGCACGTCCTGGGCGTCGCTGGGCGTGCGTGTTCTGGTGCGTGCGGTGCACCAAAGCGTCGAGGAGCGTGTCTAGCAGGTCCAGGAGGGTGCGATGAGGCTATGTGACAAGGTTGGACACATTGGAAACGACCAGAGAGGGGAGTGGCATGGAGAGGGGTTGGCATGCCACGTCATGGCAAGATTTTGTCAAAGTGGTGACGAATTGGTGTACCACTTCTTGTCTATGGGGCTTGGCAGGGTGTAGAGGGGTCAGAGGAATACAAGTGATGACCTAGGGTCGATGGGAGAAGCTTTGGTCCACTGGATTTTGCAATGCACCTAGTTGGCAGGTTTATGCACACAACCTGTTCGACCCAATGGCCACAAGAAAAGAAATTTGGAATTTTTGATTGAATTTTGGTGGGTTGTAATCATATAATATTTGAAGTCTACTGGTGGTGGTGGTGGTCAAATTGGAGTTGGTTTGCAAAATGTCAAAATGCACATAATCTTGAATCTGCTTCAATATCTCCACTTTGCTTGATCATAACTTTGAATCTAGAGGGAGTTTGTAGGGGTGTTCTTGAGCAAAGTTGTTCTCCTTGATGAGGTCTTGGATGAGGTGCAAAGAGTTGGATTTGATTGGTTTAAGAAGCTCTAACTACAGAGGCTCAAAGTGGGCATCGTGCTAAAAATGGCAGATTTGACCATTAGTGCATGTGAGCTCATTTTAAATTCAAATTTGATTTTATTTGAGTTTTTTTGATTCACAAAGTGTTATTAAGTGTTTATTAACATTTTACAAGCAATGGCACAAGCTAACTTGGCCTAGATCAAAGATTTGCAATTTGGCCATAAGCACATGTGTGTGTTGAAATTGTAAATTTTCTATTTCTTTTTATTTCTCTATTATTGATCATGGGATCATGGGTTAGGGTTTTAGCATCATTGTTCAACAAACAATCAAGTATCATGGCAAATGCAAACTAACATAATAATTAAAGATGAGTTCTATGCATATCACTTGTATTATTAAAAAGTTTTTGTTGGTTCTAAATTTTGCATTTTGGGAAACTCTCTTTCTTTATTTATTGAAAATTGGGATGTTACACCGCCAGCGCCTCGACGCGGGTGAGCTCGCCGCGCCCTGGCACCTGGCCGACGGGCTGCTTCTCCATGTGCGCCGCATCTTCGTGCCCGCTCAGGACGATCTTTGTCAGCAGGCCCTGCTTCTCGCGCACACAGCAGGTCACGAGGGCGTGCAAAAGACGCTCAAGCGTCTCCGGGATGACTTCTACATTCCTGGTGATGGTGCGCTGATCCGCGACTTGGTGGGGTCGTGTGTGACGTGCCAGCGCAACAAGACGGAGACATTACGGCCAGCGGGGCTACTTCCAGGGCCGGCCCTGGGGGGGAGGGGCCGCGGCCGCCCCGGGCCCCTGGACCCAAGGGGGCCATAGGTCCCAGCTAGGCAGTTAGATATGTTATGCTGGGGATGCGGCGCCATTAGAGCTGGCCGTAGGAGAATTTTTCTGTGCTAATACAACAGAGACGAAGGGTAACACACGAAGGCTACCGTGAAATTTCTTGGGCCCTTTTCGTTTTGGTTAGATGGGCCTTATTCATTTGATTAGCCTTTGGCATTTTACCCTTTAAAAAATATATGTACAAAGGTATTAAAATCGCTGGAGCCCATGGATGGAGCCGGTCCAGCAACACATCCAGCACATCTTCCTACCCAACAGAAAAAAACTGATTCATATTCCTTTTGTATCGACTGTCCATTTCACTAATAGTTGCAAAGCTGAAAATTATGATACGTTATCTAAAATTAATTTGGTATAAATACAGGTAAAATTGTTTATTTGTATAATTTTATAGATACATATATAATTTATTATTGTTACACTCATAGGCCCCGGATCAAAGAAGGGTCACGTTGCTGATTTGATTTTTCCTCCGTTCACAATAAGTAAAAACAACAATTTATCAGCTTCGGTATGAATTTCAAAATATTAAGAATGAAGTCAAATTGAGCCGATCGGCGCAATCGAGTGTTACACGGTTGCCTTTCCATGCGCTGATCTGCATGACTGCAACTGCATACTAAATGGTGCCAAACCTAGGCGTAAGAATCCAAAATAGATTTTGTGAAGGGTTCGGACAAAAAAATAGTTTCCCTCAAAGCTCGGATTTATCAAAAAAATATCGCATCAAATAGTCGTGTCATCTAAAATTTATGAATTGGGCGGTGAAAAATAATTAGTCAAGCGACGCATAGATATTTATCGATAATTTAAACCGATATCTATAACTTTATGCATCAGAAGGTGAAAATAATTTATTATTATGTAATAAATATTTTAAGGGCCCTAATTTTTTGTTTCGCCCCGGGCCCTCGAAATCATAGGACCGGCCCTGGCTGCTTCAGCCGTTGGACGTTCCCTCGCAGGTGTGGGCGGATATTTCCATGGATTTCATCGAGGGCCTCCCTAAGGTGGGCGGCAAATCCGTCATCCTGACGGTGGTCGACTGCTTCTCCAAGTACGCCCACTTCATCCCGCTCGGCCATCCGTACACAGCCGCGTCCGTGGTGCGGGCCTTCTTCGACGACATCGTGCGCCTCCATGGATTCCCGTCGTCAATTGTCAGCAACCGGGATCCTGTGTTCACGGGGCATGTGTGGCGCGATCTCTTTCGCCTGGCGGGTGTGAAGCTTCGCATGAGCACGACCTTCCACCCGCAAACGGACGGCCAGTCCGAGGTGGTTAATAAGATTATTGCCATGTACTTGCGTTATGTTACAGGGGATCGTCCGCGCGCTTGGGTGGACTGGTTGGCATGGGCGGAGTACTGCTACAACACCTCCTATCTCTCCGCCCTGCACGCCACCCCCTTTGAGGTGGTCTATGGGCGTCCACCGCCGCGGACGCTGCCTTATGAGTCAGGCTCGGCCCGTTCGGAGACCGCGGGCGACTTGCTTCGGACCCGTGATGAGATTTTGGCTGAGGCGCGCCAACGTCTTCTTCAGGCTTCTTCAGGCACAGCAGCTTGCGCGGAAGTATTATGACGCTCATCATCGCGACGCTGAGTTCGCCGTGGGCGATTGGGTCTGGCTGCGCCTACTTCACAGGACGGCGCAGTCGTTGGATCCGCGTGCCAAGCGCAAGTTGGGGCCTCGCTATGCCGGGCCCTTTCGCGTGCTGGAGCGTGTCGGCACGCTCGCCTACCCCTTGGAGCTGCCGGAGGGTTCCCGTCTCCACGACGTCTTCCATGTGAGCTTGCTGAAGGCTCACAAGGGAGATCCTCCGGCCAAGGCACCGGCGCTTCCTCCTCATGATGATGGTCGCGTGCTTCCGGGTCCCGAGAAGGTGTTGAAGGCGCAGCCGCGTAGGGGCGCTTGGCATATACTGGTGCCGTGGGCTGGCCTGCCCTCGGAGGACGCTACATGGGAGAAGCTAGAGGAGTTTCGGCAACATTTTCCTGATGTTCAGCTCGAGGACGAGCTGTTTGAGAAGGCGGGGAGAGATGTTATGGTCGGTATCTCCTATTCCAGGAAGGGGCCCAAATAGTGGGCCAAATTAGGGGCTTAGCCCAGTTATTCTATTATATAAACAGATGTAATCAGACTATTTCGATCAAGTAATAATCAATCTCATTATTGCCGATTTCCAGAGGAGTCGGCCTTCTCCTGCTGCGCCGCCTCAAACCCTAGCCGCCGCCTTCCCAGCTCTCGTGACGGCGCCCTGCCGCCGGCGCCGCCTCTCTCTCTCTCGCTTGCAGCACTTCCACCCCTACAACCTACGCCCTCGTCCTGGTAGAAGCCTAGCCTCTACCACGTGCACTATCAAGAACTCCATGTAAACCATTGTTAGGGAAAGACAGGTACTCCAACGAGGTTACATTGAAGAGTTCATCTGGTAGTGTTCCACTGATGTTGTTGTACCCAGCCCTTAGCTCTGTCAGCATGGAGCAATCACCAAATCCTTGGGGTATGCTGCCACTAAATTTGTTGAAACGCAGATCAAGCACAGTGAAGGATCCCAAGCGACGCTGAGATGCGCCCTTCGAGGCGCTTTGAAACCAGCAAGACACTGGTGACCGTCCTGTTTGGGCTGCAGGTGATCCCTTCCCGCTGGCAGCAATCTGTGGCATGCTGCCAGGACGCAGAGAGGCCACCGTCTTGTGAGAGCCCATCGAGGAACTGGAGGAGAGAGCCCTTCTCCTCCTCGGTGCAGGAACTGGTAGGAGATGCCAGCAAGGAGATCAGCAGCACAAGAGCAAGGCCAAGGGAAGGTAATCTTCTGTTGTATTTCATGTATGGAAAGTGGAGTGGCTGCATGGTTTGCTGCTGGAGCTAGCATGTAAGCCAGATGCTTATGTTTTTGTCCTGGCTGTATAAAGCATCAATCAATGGCCTAATCATGAAAGAGCATGAGGGGAAGAAGAAGCAGATCTTGCTGCTCCCATTTTGTTTTGTCCCTTGTCGTGTAGCCAGTAGTCCACCAGCAGCTTCCTGGTTCACACGCTGACATTTCAGTGTTTCACTATGGGCCGCCTGCTAATAATCTACTGACAAGTCGATTGCCCAATCTTACCTTAATACTGAAAGTACAGCCATCTTTCGTAGTCACCCCTGACTCTATTCTTATTGAGTTTTGACAACATACTTGGCCTGACATCACTTCTCTTAACGGTTTCTCGAAGCAACTCTAAACCTCTTTCCCACTAACACTTGACAAAAATTTATTTCTTGATACATCTTTTGCCCTTTGGTGACCAGGAAAGTTTTACAAGATAGTATCACCAGGAGATTTGCCAGGACACCGATTTGGGAGATTGTTCGGAAAGGCCCTTGCAATCTAGACCAGTCATCAGCGTCGCAGTCAGTGTGTGGATGGCAACAAGTGCAATCATGTAGCCTAATTGACGTGGTGGATTGGTGGGTGACGAGATCTATGCTCTCATCTCACCTTCGCCTGAGGCGTTTACTTCCTCTTATCACACTAGCTTTGCCTGATGGACATGTTTTGCTGCTGATGTCCATTTCCCGGCTCCACTCGCGCACTACTGTGGACCAGTAGGAGCTGGTCGATCACTTGGCTTTGAGCGTCTGACCATGCTTGTGGGAATGCTTGTGTCGTGTGGACTTGGTCTCAATGGGAACACATGGTGATGGGATTGTTAATTCTAGTTTAGTAAGTACACCGGTTGAATAATTGGTTTTACCAATTACATGTCCTCGTGTGGACTTGATCTTTGGGATGGGAACATATGGTGATGGGATTGTTAATTATAGTTTAGTATTACATCAGTTGAATAATTGGTGTTACCAATTACATGTCCTTTTCCGTGCTTGTTTCGTTGAGTTTTTGGATTATGATGTGCTGATGCTAGCTGCACTGTATCACTATTATTACACAGAAGATGTTGCACTCCATCATTAATAACTGTAGATGTATTTAATGGTATTCCTCTTCTGTTTGAGAGAAAGCAGCAAGTGGCTGGCAGTGGCGGAGCCAACAGGGTGAAAGGGTGGGGCCCCACCCTAAGATTTGGCCCAGCCCATATGTCTTATATAAAAAAAATAAAAAAAAATACAAAAGCCCAGCTAAGTAAGGTCTGCCCCACCCTAACACAATGGGCTGGATTCGCCACTGGTGGCTGGCATCCTACAAAAAGAATGCTGCCAGAAATTGCGAAAGTATCTTGTACAGTGCTCGTTCAAGAACTTGTTTAACATGTTTCGGGGACTCTAAAAGATCTGAAAATAAATATACACATTACAAAATAGGAAAAATTATGTTGTATTTTGGGCTATACAAAAAAGATGGATTTCTGACAAAAAATGGAGTTTTCTATCCCTATTTATAGCCAAAAGAATTTTCTTGTATCTCACACGTGTACAGAGAACGCGTAGTAGATTGATTCGTAAAGGAGTCGCAAACAATGATTCGTAAACCATGCATTCAAAGTACGACAAAGAAATAATTGAAACTTATCATCATGAAACATGTTTTTGGTGAAGAGTGTCATGGGTGACAGCTGTAAGAACGAGCTTTGATTCCGATGCTTGATTCAAAAGATATTTCATTTTCCTATTCAACTATAAAAACAAGAGCATCCACACCATTGCTCGAGATGACTCTCTACCGAGTTGTGTATGAGGATTGATGAGGGTACACATGATGGAGAGAACTCCCCAAGGCATGGTTGAAAATGAAACGGAAACGGACGGAAACATGCTTTATCGTTTTCGTTTCCCTCTATCTTGTCGGAATCGGAAATGGAAACGGAATCCCGGAAACGAATATAAAAACGGAAATCATCAGATATGAATACGGAACGGATACGTAGCGGATACGTTACGAAAACGAATATTTGCCACAACACAATGCGTCATGATACCTTGGTTTGTAAACCAAAAGACACACATAAAGAAAAAAGACAGTAAAACAAGATATAACATTTAACTTCGATATGCGGAAATTCACATAAAGTAACTCACATAGTTTAACAGCTGCATGCACACGCAATTATACATAGTGATTAGGGTTAGAGTACTTAGTGGACTTGATATGTGGCCAAGGCTGGTTTCATGTGTAAATGTAGGTCTGCTAAAGGCACGGGCCTTTCTAGGTTATATTTCCGGAAACTTTTCGTATTTATTTTTCCGAAATTTCCTCTGCAGTTTCCGTTTCCGTCGGAAAGGGCTCCCTCGTTTTCTTTTCCGTTTCCGTTTATGCTTTTGTCGTTTCCGTTTCGTTTCCTCAAAATGCCGCTTCCTTTCCCATATTTGGTCCTTCATTTTCTTTTTCTTCGAAAACGGACGGAAAGTTTCCGTTTCATTCTCAACCCTAGTCATTTGGCATAGGAGATACCTAAAAATTAACCTCTTCAGGATGGCACCCTTTTGTAAATAACTGTTGATTTTCAAAGAAAAAAAATACGCCGCGACATACATGTTATATTTGAGGGAGCATATAAGGATGAGACAAATACACATACCATCACACATCAGTCTACGAGACGCGGTAGCCACCCACATAAAATAAATATGCACTGTTCTTCTTTTTAGAAATCCTGGTATTTGCTAGATTGGTACTTTTTTTCGAGCTCACTTATCAAACTCCTTTTTTTAAGGGGAGACGCTTGTTTTTTTCAAAGGAAGCTACACATAAAGAGAAAATAAGTAATTGCACTTGTTCAGCCCGGCCCGCTTCAGTGCATCCTACTATCGTTCGAAGCCCAACAAAACTCCACTTAACAGCTTAGGAGAAAAACTAAGTAATTCCTCACACGAGGTTGCTCGGCGCGGCGGCGCCGCCCTCCTCCGGCGGCCGTGAACTGCGCTCTGCCAGGACAGCTCCCTGTCAGGGGACGGTTCTCACTGACTTGGTTTTGGCACAAGATAGGAGTGAGTCGCTCCGGCGGCGCTCATCGACGAAGGGAGGGAGACGATAAACAGGAAAAGTAGGGTTTCATATTTCATAGCGTGCCTCCCAGCCACCCACCCCTGCCCTTTATATACCGGGACGGGGTCACGCTTAGTTTAGGTAAACTTGATTACAAACTGCTAATAGCAATTAAGGCGGGAAAAACACAAATTAAACACGATCACCAAGGACCGTTGGATCTTGTCGGAATCTCTATGAGCCGCCCGATAACTGAAGGAGTATCACCTCAACAGGTCACTGTCCTGACAATGCTCCCCCCTTGAGACAAGACCTCAGGGCTTGAATTCAGGGAATGTCTTGGTGATGAAGTCGGCATCTTCCCACGTGGCTTCATCAGCTGTCATTCCTTCCCATTGGATGAGCCATTGAGGCACCGCAACATCATATTCACCAGCACTGCGAGGGACTTGGCGTCGCTGCAACAGAGCCACAGGACAGTACTTAACCTTACCTGCTGGTGTTACCAAAGGCAAGTTCTTGGAAGGAATAGCATTAGGGCCGAGGTGCTTTTTGAGCTGGCTGACATGGAAAACATCATGTAGTAAGGTGCCTTCTGGTAACTGCAATTTGTAGGCTCTGTTTCCCACTAGCTGTATCACTTTGTAGGGTCCATACCACTTGGAAGCCAGCTTCAAAGGGTTGCCTGCTCCCAGTGCTGTTTCTCTCTGTGGCATCATCTTTAAGTAGACCATGTCCCCCAGATCAAAAGACCTTGGTGTCCTATGCAAGTCAGCATACTTCTTCATAGACTTTTGAGCTTGAGCCAAGTTATGTTGCAGAGTCAGCAGCATTTTTTCTTTGTCCAGTAGGGTTGTTTGTGCAGCAGGTGTCATAGAGGAGGGTGCAGGCAGTTCAGTCAATAGGGGAGGGGCATACTCATACAATGCCTCAAAAGGTGACATCTTGATTGCAGTATGATAACTACAGTTGTACCAGAATTCAGCTGCTGGGAGATAGTCAATCCATTTCTTGGGCTGCTGAAAGACCATGCATCTGAGGTACTGCTCTAGACATTGATTGACTCTCTCAGTTTGCCCATCAGATTCAGGATGATAAGCAGTAGAGAAATGCAGAGAGATTTTTAATGCAGCAAATATTTCCTTCCACGGTTGCTCAGGAATATGGTGTCTCTGTCAGAAGTGATCACTGTTGGAGGACCATGTAGCTTGATGATGTTGTTGATGAATATGTCAGCCACTGTTTGGACTGCATAAGGGTGAGACAGAGGAAGAAAGTGGGCATATTTAGTGAGTCTGTCCACTACCACCAATATCACATTCTTCCCTTTTGACATAGGTAATCCTTCTACAAAGTCCAAACTCACCTCAGACCACTTCTTCTGGGGAATATTCAGTGGTTCCAATAAGCCAGGGTACTGGACCTTTTCTGTTTTTGAGATTTGGCACACGAGACGATCGCAATTTGCTCTGCTACATACTTGTTTCATCTTGGGCCGATAAAAGCTATGTTTGAGTTTATGATAGGTTACTCTTGCTCCAGAATGCCCTCCAAATATGGAAGAGTGGAAAGAATCAAACACTCTCTTCTTCAGGTCAGTTGTTATGCCAATGTATACTCTTCCTTTGTATCTAAGGATGCCAGATTGAACAGAATAATTAGCATGGCTGGTTGGAGCAATTGTTACCTCTTGAAGGAGTTTGGAGGCCACTTCATCACTACAATAGGAAGCAGTAATGTCATGTGTCCAGGAAGGGACAGCCATAGGTAAAGCTTGGCATTTTTCTTGTTCCTCAACAGTTTCTGGAGGTTGGTTTTTCCTGGAAAGGGCATACGCGGCAGTATTTTCCGACCCCTTTTTGTATTGGATGGAATAATCAAATTCCAATAGTTTGAGCATCAGTTTGTGTTGAATTCCCTCCAACAGCCGTTGACTTGTAATGTATTTGAGGCTGCACTGATCTGTTCTGATAATAAGCTTGTTGCCCATTTCTTCAAGGTTTTCATGATAGCCAGTGCCTCCTTTTCATAGACAGACAGAGCTGCATTTTTTGGACCCAGAGCACGACTGAAATAAGCCAAAGGGCGTGCTTGTTGCATGAGGACAGCTCCTAAGCCAATATCACACGCATCAGTTTCCAAAGTGAAGGGCATGGAGAAATTTGGTAAAGCCAGCAAGGGAGGTTGAGACATGACTTGTTTGAGTTTGTCAAAAGCTAGTTGCTGTTCGTCCTCCCATGCAAAGGAATTTTTCTTCAAGGCCTTGTGAAGGGGTTGGTAGATGAGAGCATAGTGTGGTATGAATCTCCTGTAGTATCCAGTCAACCCCAAGAATCCTCTCAATTGCTTTATAGTTTGTGGTGTTTTCCAGTCCATGATGTCTTGGATCTTGGAAGGATCAGTTGCCACTCCTTTGCCAGATATGATGTGTCCCAAATATTCCACTTGGGTCTGTTCAAATCTGCACTTGGATAGTTTAGCCTTAAGCTGGTTGTCTTGAAATGTTTGCATCACAATTTCCAAGTGTTTCTTGTGCTCTTCTATATTTTTGCTATAAACCAGTACATCATCAAAGAAAACCAACACAAATTTCCTTAGATATGGTGCAAAGATGGTGTTCATGAGCTGTTGGAAGGTTGCTGGGGCATTGCATAGTCCAAAGGGCATTACCAGATATTCATAGTGTCCCAAATGAGTGGAGAATGCAGTTTTGTGGATATCTGCCTCATGCATTCTGATCTGGTGATACCCAGAGCGCAAATCAAACTTAGAGAACAGTTGTGCCCCATGTAATTCATCCAGTAAATCCTCAATGACAGGTATAGGAAATTTGTTCTTGATAGTTTGCTCATTCAGGCCCCTGAAGTCAGTACACAGTCTCCAAGATTTATCCTTCTTTTTTACTAGCAATATAGGTGAGGAATATGGGCTAGAGCTCAACCTGATCTCTCTGTTCTGGAGCATTTCCTGGATAATCTGTTCTACAGTAGTTTTTTGGCTGTGAGACATTCTGTAAGGCCGAATGTTTGGTGGTTTGGAGCCAGGCAGCAATGGAATTGTGTGATCATGTTCACGTTGAGGAGGCAGTCCCTTTGGCAATTCAAATATGTCTCTGTTGACTGCCAAAACCCACCGGCGGGCAGCGGCCTTGTCAACACTGTAGAGCCGGGGGGAGCCTAGAGCTGCGGCTGGCTGAGACCCCTCCGAGCGACGGCCCGCAATGCTCTTCTGGTCACACGCGGCGTTGCGAAGTGCAAGGGCGTGCCACCCGACCTATACCTGGTCGGGAAGGTGATGAGATTGCCTCGCTTAGTTTCCTGCGGGGCATACATGTAAACGTTAAATACGAGCCTCGATCGGCTCTCAGGTTATCCTGTGAATCGGCTCAAAGAGCCGATCCACCCATGATCCGTACGGGGTGTACGAATACTTGGTGGTCCTGCTTGATCAAGATGAAGCTAATGAGATCTACGACGGTTTAGGGTTTTCACCACATAATCGGATCATCCTACTCCAGGTTGGGCCAGATGGCCACGCACGGTGCTCGTAAGCCAATCCTAAACAAGGCCAAAAAACCAACATGAAGTTGATCCTAGGAACATCCCGTTTAGGACTTGCGAACGCCACCCTACGTGCCACAGGATCCTCCCCCCCTTTGTAAGGCCAAACTATTGCGGATATTAAACTAATCCTTGTAGAACAAGGAGCAATCGTAACGGACCAGATCTACTAAATAATGATCAAGCGGGGTGCCGCCCCCACACTGGGATAGGCGTGAGGACGGCTAGATATGCAAGGGTTGCACTACGTAAGCATGCTTAAACGAAGAACAATGCTAACCCTAACACATCTAATGATAACTACGTTGCTCGCCATCAAAAGCGCTTCGATACGAGCAACGCATGAACAACGTGGGGCTTGTGCTTGCCTAGATCGCAAGATGCAATCTAGGCGGCATGTCGCTTACCCGATAGAAACCCTCGAGACGAAGGAGTTGGCGATGCGCCGAGATTGGTTTGTTTTTGGGGTTGAACGTGAGTTGTTGTTTATTCCATGAACCCTAGGTACATATTTATAGTCCGGGGGACTTTCTAATGTGGGCGTGCACTAAACCGTGCACGACTAAGATTCTATCTCTTATAATAAACTACTAAGTAAAGATACACGGGCAATTCAGCCCAAGACCCTTCGTGCCGGGCCGCCTTAGAATCCTTTCACGGGTAATCGGCACAAGCCCGGCCCACCTCCTGATTCGTCTAAAATCTGGTGATAACACATGCCCCCCTGGTTTTGGAAATAACATTTCCAAAATCATTATGCTTTCCCTTCGAGAGGTCACGTTGTAGCAGAGTAGAGCCGTTACAGCATCCGTCATCATTATGCCCTGTCTTCTCGAGCTTCTCTAAAAATCCCGACAGCTTTAGCATCGATCCCTTGGAAGTTGTAATGGCATTAATCCTTCGCCGATTCATCATTATTTAACCGCGCCGGCCGGTTAGCTCTCTCTCATTCCATCCCTGCTATCGGCACCAAAAAACCCCCTCTTCCTGTAGCAATGTCTTCCTCTTCCTCTTCTTTCTCCAAACTCTTCCCCCAATCTTCGCCGAAGAAGAAGACCGAAGGCGATCTCCACCCCGCGGTGAATCCCTTCTCCTCCGACGAGGAGAAAAAGAAGGAGAAGCGGCGAAGGCCAAAGCCTCTCCTTCTGCCCAGCTCCCGCCGAAGAAGCGCCCCCGCATGTGGGCGGACAGCGAGGACGAGGATGATGACGAAGAGGAAGAGGAGGAGGACGACTCTTCCTCCTCCATCGAGTACCCGCCGACCAAGCGCTTCTGCTCCTGGGCGGACAGCGAGGATGATGACGATGACGAGGAGGAAGAGGCTCCGGCCAAGGGCTGGGGCAGCAGCGACGAAGAGCTCCCTGGGAGCAGCGCCGACGACGTCGACGGCGGCGATGACGAGGACAGCGACGACTAGTAGTATAGGACTAGTAGTAGCGAGTGCACTAGGCACCGAGATCCCTCTTTTGAGAGCCATCGGCTCTTTCTTGTAAAGCCGCTCCTTGGAATTAATGAAATTGTTCTTTCCATTTATCCTTTAATCGCTCCAATTTCATTCCCTCCGTTTGCCATGCTAAGACCGACGGCAACGCGTCGGACTTCTTTCCTTTCTTGCGGCAACGGCACGGTCCAAACCCTGTACTAGGCGTCGGCTTTTCCTTCCCGAGTTCCTACCGAGACGGCCATGATGCGGCCGCGGCCGAGGTAATCTTGATCGGCTCCCAAGAACAAGGCATCTTCCGGGCTTGTTGCCCCCGAGTCTCGGCCAATGTAAAACGGAGACGAGGAATACGCGCATGAGCTGTGTAGACACTGGGCCTGATTGTGTGCGGGGAAATTCCTTATGTAGCGTCGGCCGATTTGAACACAAATCGGCCTCTCGAGCGGAAAGCCTTCAAGGTGAGCTGCCCCCCGAGTCCTTACTCGAGGCGAGAATGTGCCACGGCCGATCCTCTTTCTTCCTCGACAGTCAGACAATCTTCCGTTCCGAGTTGTACTAACCCCACAGATTGGATAATCCTCGCACAACCGAGTCGATGGCTACGCATCGTCTGTTTCTTGATTCTTGACATGCTGCTCTCGACATTGTCCTTGAAGAAATTTCCCTTGAGTCGATGGCCCCGCATCGGCTTTCATGTCCTTAAGTCGATGCCTGCTGCATCGGCTGTGCATCGAATTTTTTTTTTTTTTTTTTTTTTTACGGCCGACCTGTGTATCGGCCCCCATATTCCAATAACCATCAACAAAAGATGAGATGCTTCTGTTGTATACCCTCATATTTCCATATACTCAGGCGCCCCCCGAGCCGATTCTGTCAAGAAAATTGATGGTATCGGCTCCGTTGGATAACATGTTGAACCCGAGCGAGAAAGGTAGGTGAGGACAATTTTGGCCGATTGCTGGAATCGGCCTCCACGTTGCTTGTTCGTTGAAGGTTTTGTAAGTTCCCTTCGTAAATTTTTCGGGGCCGATCACAAGGATCAGCCTCTCCCGGTTTGCCCATTGGTTTGATCTTGCTACTTTGTCGAGCTGGATGAAACCAACCCAACCTCCGACTTGATGCGCCTGCTGTCGTCCACCTTGTGCGCTCCGTAGAGTCGTGGAGCGCTACGCTCTGTCGGCAAGACGAGTACCATGTTTGTGCCAGCCGATGTCTCATCATCGGCTTTCCTCTGTTTAGGGCGCCACTCCATTTTCCGTGGACGACCCTCTTCATCCAGGGTTCGCTGAACCTTTGCAGCCGAGATCGGGCCGTGCCTTTCTTAGCGTATGCAGGTACAACCTTTCGGCTTCCTCCGAGGCCGCGCAATCGCTGAACCCTGCGCTTACGGGAACGGCTGAGTCCGTCGGGGCACCACCTTGGCCGGTGGTACTGTCTTCTTCCACTTCCCCCTCGTCTTCGAATCTTCAAGATCTGCCCAACGAGGTGACTCAGCACGTTTGCTTTGTGGTGGGAGAGGCCCTAAGCGCTCGAACACGGACACGTTGGCTGCCTCCTTCTTTTTCTTATTGCATTCACGGGCAATTGCCGATTGTGGGCAATCGGCTCATTCCTGAATCCCAGCGAGTGTACCGAAGAAGGGGCAGTCCCAATGCCCGGCGTTGTCGTCTTGCTCCCTTGATGCTTCCGTGGCATAGCGCTCATGCTCCTCCTCATCGTGATCCTGCCGACGATATCTTACGGCTTCTCTAGCCAAACGATCTTCTCTATCAACGTAATAGGGTCGCCGGCGTTGACCATACCGATTAACATATTTGTTGAGGAGGTGATCGAGAGAGGGGTCGCTGATATCTCATATTCTTCACCTCTCCCTCCGTGACGTAGCGCTTGCCATCATGACGGAGCCGATCGCATGGGGCGGCCTCATCCGTATCCTTGCTCGTGAGAGCAGCTGCCCTCATCTTTATCTTTGCCGAGTGGTTTCCGGGCCCTACCATGTTGATGCTCGAACGAGGGGCCCGGCGGCAACCTTCGGGGTAGGTGATTCCTACCATGTTAACGGCGGGGAAGGGTTGGGTGTCGACCTTCATGGCGTACTTGGTTGAAAATTAGCCGCCCCTTCTCTATCGCCGCTTGGATGTGCCGACGCCACACCCGGCGGTCGTTGGTGGCATGGGAAAGCGAGTTGTGGAATTTGCGGTACGGCTTTCCGTTTAGCTCTTTCGCCGTGGGGAACTTGAGACCTTCGAGGAACCGTCAACTTGTTTCTCCTTGAGCGGGAGGTCGAAGATTTGTTCGAGTCTTGGTTACGTCAAAATCAAATCCCACGGGCGGCCCTGGTGGCTTTACCCATTTGCGAGCCACGGGGTTCCTCCCCGAGTCCACTCAGCCACTTGCTATCTCTTGGCCTCCCGCGGGCACTTCATCCTCCTCCGTATCGACCATGACTACGCACGCTTGAACTTGTCTTGGTACAGGTCGGGGTGGCGCTGTTCATATGCCGATAGTTTCACGAACCATGTGCGCCGGTGAGGGATAATCTGTTTGGGAGGCCATGTCCTTGAGCTGTGTTGCAAGGCCCGCTACGCCAACTCGGCTGCTTCCTTTTCGGTTATACGAACCGAATAACATCGGTTCCTAAGATTCCTGAAGCGTCTGGATGTATTCTGTCACCGTTTCCCCGCGCTTCGACGTAGTTGTGCTAGATCGGCAATGCCGGACTCGGAAGCTTCGTATGGTATTGCATATGGAACTCGTTCTTCCAATTGCTTCCAAGACTGGATGGAGTTCGCCGGTAGAGAGGTGTACCATCCAAAAGCCGATCCCGTGAGGGACCGTGAAAAGAGCCTCACGCGTAGCTGATCCGACACCGAAGCCGGTCCTAGTTGAGCCAAATATCGGTCGACGTGCTCGATGGAGCTGGAGCCATCTGATCCACTGAATTTGGAGAAGTCAGGGAGCCGATATTTTGGTGGCGGCGGGATCATCTCGTAATCGTCAGGGTACGGCTTGGAATAGCCGACCGCCCTTCTTTTCGGCATCATGCCGAACCGGTCTCTCGGTATGGTGCGATCCGATCCGCCGTATCGGCCGTAGGAGTTGCACTGCGAAGATTCGCCGGGGTGGCGTACTTGGCCTGCCACGTTTGCTTTTCCGGCTACGAGCCAGCTGCGGGAGCTGGGCTCGGGAGTTTCGTCGGTGTGGCGTATTTAGTTAGCCACGTCCGCTCTGCCGCCGACGTTCCTCCTGTCTTCGCCGGAGTCCCCGATGTTGTGGCCTGGTTTGTGAGTGCCCGGTCACCACAATCCGGCACATACATGCATGCGTACCCATGAGGGATCTCCTTAGGCGCCTCCATTAAGAACCGGTAGTCACCGGGGTCGCCACCAGTTCGCAGACGAGGAATGCCGGTGTAGTCGGCACTTCAGCGAGTGCTGCCAACGCAAATGGCAGCGGTGGACGGGACTCGGAATGGCAATTCTCCTTGATGCGTCCCGAGAGCTGGTCCTGACGGCGAGTGCGGTGGCTCATGATCTCTGGATCACGCGCGAGCGACACGCTCCGGCACGTTAACCAAGTTCTCGGAGTGGCGGTGTAGCGAGTGAGCCACCGGGTAGTTGATCTCCTGCCGCGGACCCACGGTGCGTTCCTCCGACGGGGAAGAAAGGTCTATCCCATCGAGTGCACCTTCGGTGAGAACCCCTTCCATCCGATGCCACCGAACGGGTTCTGCGAAAAGAGCCGATGAGGTCGGCTTCGAGGGTAGCCTTGATCTCATTGTATTGCTTCTTGAGGTCGTCGGGCGGATCCTCGTAGGTGACCGGCGTGCCGTCCGCCATCTCGGATGTAGATGGCGATGTGGTTGATGTAGACGATTGTCCCACCGGGCGTGCCGAAATGTGTTGACTGCCAAAACCCACCGGCGGGCAGCGGCCTTGTCAACACCGTAGAGCCGGGGGAGCCTAGAGCTGCGGCTGGCCGAGACCCCTCCGAGCGACGGCCCGCAATGCTCTTCCGGTCACACGCGGCGTTGCGAAGTGCAAGGGCGTGCCACCTGACCTATACCGGTCGGGAAGGTGATGAGATTGCCTCGCTTAGTTTCCTGCGGGGCATACATGTAAACGTTAAATACGAGCCTCGATCGGCTCTCAGGTTATCCTGTGAATCGGCTCAAAGAGCCGATCCACCCATGATCCGTACGGGGTGCACGAATACTTGGTGGTCCTGCTTGATCAAGATGAAGCTAATGAGATCTACGACGGTTTAGGGGTTTCACCACATAATCGGATCATCCTACTCCAGGTTGGGCCGGATGGCCACGCACGGTGCTCGTAAGCCAATCCTAAACAAGGCCAAAAAACCAACATGAAGTTGATCCTAGGAACATCCCGTTTAGGACTTGCGAACGCCACCCTACGTGCCACGGGATCCTCCCCCTTTGTAAGGCCAAACTATTGCAGATATTAAACTAATCCTTGTAGAACAAGGAGCAATCGTAACGGACCAGATCTACTAAATAATGATCAAGCGGGGTGCCGCCCCACACCTGGGATAGGCGTGAGGACGGCTAGATATGCAAGGGTTGCACTACGTAAGCATGCTTAAACGAAGAACAATGCTAACCCTAACACATCTAATGATAACTACGTTGCTCGCCATCAAAAGCGCTTCGATACGAGCAACGCATGAACAACGTGGGGCTTGTGCTGCCTAGATCGCAAGATGCAATCTAGGCAGCATGTCGCTACCTGATAGAAACCCTCGAGACGAAGGAGTTGGCGATGCGCCGAGATTGGTTTGTTTTTGGGGTTGAACGTGAGTTGTTGTTTATTCCATGAACCCTAGGTACATATTTATAGTCCAGGGGACTTTCTAATGTGGGCGTGCACTAAACCGTGCACGACTAAGATTCTATCTCTTATAATAAACTACTAAGTAAAGATACACGGGCAATTCAGCCCAAGACCCTTCGTGCCAGGCCGCCTTAGAATCCTTTCACAGGTAATCAGCACAAGCCCGGCCCACCTCTGGATTCGTCTAAAATCTGGTGATAACAGTCTCTGAATTGATGTAGTAGTTGGCCAATGGCATCAGATACTAGCTTCTGCCTGCCTATCTTGCTGTTGGTCCACTTCAGTGTATAGCAAGAAATACCCAGTAGCCCCTTGAGACAACAGCTTGTTGCATGTATCCGAAGAAATTAGCAGCTTGTCAGTAGGTAGAAGGTGATCCTTGAAGGTGAGAAGTTTTCCTTGTACCCCAATAGTGAGCTGTCTGCCAATGAAATCAAAAGTAACAGGGTTGTGTTGCTTGAACCAATCCACTCCCAATATGATGTCAGCCCCTTGCAACTCGAGGATTCTGAAATCTGTCATGAAGGTTGTGCCTTGGACAGTAAACTTGCACTTGTATGCCATGAAACCAGAAGCCAAGGTGCCTCCTCCTGCTACCTTTACTGTTCTTTCCTGAGTAGCTGTCAGGGGTATATTATGTGCTTTGGCAAAGGACAAATCCATAAATGTGCTTGTACTTCCTGTATCAGCAAGTGCCACTGCCTGTGCCTTGTGGAAGTTCAGAAGTAAAGATATAGTTGAATCACTAGGAGAGCCTGTATAAGCTGCATCTGAGATGCACATAGCTAATTCCTCTTGTTGAGCTGGTATCTGTTGATGCTCAGGTTGTTGTTCAGGCACTTGTTCAGGCCTTACTGCTACCTGTTGTATGGCTGGTGGTGGTGGATCAATCAACATTTGTGCAGGCTGATCCTGCTCCTCCTCTTCTTCATAACCTTGGAGGGCAATCATATTGAGTGTTCTCTGCATCTGTGGACATCTATGACCCAGGAAAAAAATTTCATTGCAATACCAACACATCCTAGGGCCCCTGTTGTTGTTTTGTACTCTGTTTCTGTTGTCTCTAGGAATGGCTGGTCTCTGGTTTTGCTGTTGAGGAAAAGGCCTAGGAATTCTGCATGTTGGGGCTTGCTTCTTGACATTCGGGAGGTAAGCTTGCTCATACTTTCTTGCATACCAATAAGCGAGATAGTAGAGTTTCAGGTTTTTGACATTGGACCAAGTGTTTGATGCTATCTTTGAGCCCACTGGTAAACCTGTCCACAAAGAAATCCTGTGGTAGATAGCTGCGTTCTCGTTTCATCTGTTGCATCCATAACTCATATTGGTCGATGTATGCATTGACCGTTGTAGTTTGCTTGAGCAACTGGAGTTGGTCCATTGGATCATTAGCTAGAGTATCTGGAAAGCGGTCAATTAACACTTGACTAAGTTCTGGCCATGTTAGTGATTGAAAATGAATGCCAGAGCTACAGATCCATGTCTTTGCTTGACCCCTGATATGTGCTAATCCCCATTTGACTCTGCTGGCCACTGGAATTTCCACGAGGTTGAACACATCTTCACACTCAAGTAACCAAGCTCGTGGTGCATCTCCTGTGAAGATTGGTAGCTCCACATGTGGTGTACGCAGGTGCAAGTCACTGGCTATGTGTTGCTGTTGGAAACGGTGTCAGGGAAAAGGTTGGTTTTGTAAATGATTGTGAGTATAAGGCATGGTTTGTTGGGTTGATTGGCTGTATGGAGGGTGTGATTGACTGATGTGGGGAGAAATTTGTGGGCTTTGGGTGGTGGTGGGGTTTAGTGGTGGTGGCTGTGGATGTGTGGCAAGCGTGGGTTGGTAATACTGGGGTTGTGTGGACGGGTTGGTGCACTGCACCTGGTGGTGGCGAGAGGATGAGCCTGCTCCCATGGACACGATGGGCTCGCTCTCCGTGCTCACTGCTTTCTGACGGACATCTTGTGTGCTCGGTGGTAGGGGCAACTGCGTTGGCGTGAGTCGACCCAAGTTTGGTGGGAAAGGTGGTGGATTTGCGGCGGAGGCTGGTGGATTTGTGGCGGAGGCTGGTGGGGTGGGCTGTGGTGTAGGGAGCTCAGGGATGGGGGAAAGGTGCGAGCTTGAGCGTGGAGGAGGTGTCACAAAGGTGGGAGCTTGGCCGGTATCGGGTTGGGGCGTACCTTCGGGCTGCGACAGCCGGTCGATGCTTGTCTGCATCCGCTCCATCAGCACGACCATGTTCTCCATCTGGTTTGTGAGCAGGTTGATGGAGGCCGTGGATTCAGCCTGGTAGTTGCGGAGGCGCCTCCCCACAGATCGCGCATCCCGCTCCTGGCGTTGCTGTGCTCGGAGCGCGGCGAGCTCCGCGTCCGTTGTCGACGCCGATCCGAGGATGGGAGCGTCGTCGTTGCTTCGATCCCTTGAGGAATTACGAGATCGGGATGAGTTCCTGGATCTGGGCCTGCTCGCCATGGTACAGAAGGAAGGTAGGTGGGAGGGTGGATGATTTGGGAGGGAGGGAGGGCTTCGCCGTTGCTTAGCCTTAGGTCCGAGAGCCGATTTGCTCTGATACCACCTTGTCAGGGGACGGTTCTCACTGACTTGGTTTTGGCACAAGATAGGAGTGAGTCGCTCCGGCGGCGCTCATCGACGAAGGGAGGGAGACGATAAACAGGAAAAGTAGGGTTTCATATTTCATAGCGTGCCTCCCAGCCACCCACCCCTGCCCTTTATATACCAGGACAGGGTCACGCTTAGTTTAGGTAAACTTGATTACAAACTGCTAATAGCAATTAAGGCGGGAAAAACACAAATTAAACACGATCACCAAGGACCGTTGGATCTTGTCGGAATCTCTATGAGCCGCCCGATAACTGAAGGAGTATCACCTCAACAGGTCACTGTCCTGACACTCCCCCGCGAGGGCGAGACTTCCATTGGCAGTGTCCCGGCGCGACGGAGGCTCAGAGTACCTGACGATAGAGCAGCGAGGTCAAGCCACGCGCCCGCACTACGCTCCCGAGGTACAGAAATCGTGCAGAAACACTTGCTGTGCGAAATTCGGGGGCGTAATTACCATCGTCTTGCCGAAAACCTCTGATATGCAATCCTTGCGAAATTTGTCCAGTCGAAGTGCGCTCCAGCCTCCCTTATGAGATCTATTCAATTGCTGCAGTTACTCTAGCAACTGCCGTCTATTTGTAAGAAATTTCGTGATGGGTTTCCGGGGTGAAACTGTTCGGGAAGAAGATTGTCATAATAGGTAGGTAAACATGAGTAGGACTAGCCTACAAACCTTGATAAAACAAAATAATGAGATCAAAGTACTAGCACCCCTTATACACGAGATACACTGGTTTACCCATCGTTTTTTTCTTTTTTGAAGGAACTCGTGAGCTTTATTGATTAGGCAATAGAATTCTTACAATCTTCAGTGATCTCCACCAGAACGTAGTCTGGGTAGAACCACTTAACACACCATTATTACCGTTTTTGCCTAAATGCGCTAAGGCATGTGCTACCCTATTGCTCACGCGGACTATCGCCTAGTTCTAATAAAAAACCTTGACAAGAATATCTGATCATACATCACACCTATACCGAGGAACGCACTGAAGGCAATCACAAAGACGGTCTTTTCTTCTGTTGAAAGAATAGTATCCCGAGATGCTTCTGTTGTAAGAGTAGTATCACAGCTGCAACTGAGAATACGGCCACATAGCTTTGTATTCCCATCGAAGCTAGAAGTTGGAAATGTGTTGAACTGGCCTCCAGATGGAATAGGACCTTCCAGGTCATTGTTAGAGATGTTGAATGCTGAAAGGAAGTGCAGCATGCTCAATGCAACTGGGATTGAACCTGTGAGATTGTTTCTCGACAAGTCTAGCACCAGCAAGTTTTTGAGATTACCTATTTGTTCTGGTATCTGTCCTGTTAAATCATTGAAGCTCAGATTGAGTGAAAAAAGGGCTTTCAACTGGCCGATTTCCATGGGGATCTCACCAGTGAATTTATTATTGCTTAGATCCAGCACTTTGGAGAAAGCACTGGGTACGCGATATTCAAGTGATAGACCTGCATAAAGAGGCAGCTCGAAGCGCCTTGGGTCTAGATGGGCTTCATTCTTCTCTGACTTTAGCATTGGCATATCCATCAGTGTCGTTGGAATCCCCCCTGTGAGATTGTTACTTGATATATCCAGATAGAAGAGATTGCTAAGGGCTTTGATCCAGGCCGGTATTGATCCAGTGAGTTGATTGTCAGATAAGATTAACATCTCTAAATTTGCAAGCTTTGATATCCACAGAGGTATTTTACCAAGCATATGACATCCTTCGATACTAAAAACCTGAAGATTCTCAAAACCATCAATTATATCATCCTCTGGTATGAACTCATGGTTGAAGTTGCCACCAATAAGAAGGGTGGTGAGATTCTTGAGTCCCCTAAGTATCTGAAGTGCACTTGTGATATTTGTAAGTGAGCAATCAGCAAGTGATAGGAATGACAGGGACTTCAGACTGCCTATTTTTTGTGACAACTGACCACGGAAATTATTAGAAGACAGCCTCAGTGCAGTTACATTGCTGCACAAGTAGATGCTTTCTGGAATTATTCCACTGAAGTTATTCCACATAAGATCTAAAGTTTTTAGATTGGGTAGATTGGAGAAGTTGACCTTTGTAAGCTCTCCACTGAAATTATTGCTCTTGAGGTCAATTGTTATGAGATTTGTGCAGTTGCTCAGTGTTGACGGCAGCTCCCCAGACATATTATTGTTGTTCAAATAGAGCTCCTCCAGTCTCTGAAGGTAGCCCATAGATTTCGGAACCTTGCCGCTGAAATTGTTCTCTCCAAGATCAAGGGTTGTCAGATTATTCAGTTTGACCATATGTGCACCTTCAAGTGTTCCTTGTAATCCATTATTGGGAAATGAGAGGCACTCCAACGAATTAGCATTAAAAAGTTCATCTGGCAGAGTCCCACTGAGGTTGTTGCGGCCAGCCTTCAGGACTATGAGTCTGGAGCAGCTACCCAGTCCAGGTGGAATTCTTCCACTGAACTGGTTGAAACAGAGGTCCAGAACCGCGAAGGATGGCGAGCTATTGCAGAATTCACTTGGTATTGGCCCTGTAAAGCTGTTATTGCTGGCATTCAGTGCTATAAGATTCTCCATTGCCTTCCATGTTGTGGTTGGAAACGTTCCTGTAAGTAAGTTGCTTGAGATATTCAGTACCTGCAGAGGCCGGGCAGGGGTTGAAGATGACAACTCCTGCAAGTCTCCCTCAAGTTGATTAAAGCTGACATCTATGATGATGATGCTGCCTGAAACCATCAATTCCTGTGGTAGGCCACCTGATAGAAGATTGTTTGACAGGTTGAGGCGCAGCAGTCCAGTGAGGTTCCCAAGAGAAGGTGTGATGTACCCCTGAAGACCCCTAGAAGCCAGCAAGACATCGGTAACAATATTATCTCTGCTACATGTGATACCTTCCCACTGGCAGCAATTTGTACCATGCTGCCAGGACGCAGCGAGCCCACTGTCTTGTGAGAGCCCACCGAGGAACTGGAGGAGGATGCCCTTGTCCTCCTTCAGACAGGAACTCGTAGGAGATGCCAATGAAATCAGCAGCAGAAGGGCAATGCCAAGTAAAGGTAAATCTCTGTTGTATTTCATGCATGAAAAGTGGAGTGGCTGCATGGTTTTCTGAAGAAACTAGCATGGTCTAATCAAGAAAGAGCATGGGTTGAGAGAAAGATACTGCGCCTGCTTCCATTTTATTTTGTCCCTTGTAGTCCTAGTCACCACAAAGAAAACTGGGGTCAAGAAAATTGGATTTTACACTACTGCAGTTTCCTAGTTTACACTGACGTTTCAGTGTTTGAATATGGGCTGCCTGCTATAATCTCGGACTATCAATCGTTGAATCTTCATTAATACTGGCCCTACAATTATCTTTTGTAGTCATCCTTGACTCTATTCTTATTGTGTTTTAACAACATGCCTTAATTTACTTGACCTGACATCACTTCTTTTAACGTTTTCAGTAAACAAACCAAACAGACTGACAAAAATATTATCCTTCTGCCATTTGGTGAACAGGAAAATGAGTGTATTTGAGAAACAAGAGATTTGTGAGGACTTGATCTGCAATGTAGTTCACGGGAACATCATTCGGAAAGGGGCTAGATGGGGAGCAATTATGAACGTCTCAGTCAGTGTGTAGACAAGGCCAAGTGGAGGGAAATAAGAAGTGCAATTTTCTAGCTTAATGGAGTGGGTGATCAGTGGTCTCTTCCATTTCTTTCACCTGAGGCGTTTACCTCCTCTTGTCAGTTATCATGCGGGCATCGTCCGATGGATACGTTTGGTGCTCTTTTTCATTCTCCTGACTCCACTGGAGCACTACTATGGACGATTTTGGCTATCATGAATTACGAAGCGGTTCAAGTAAACTGGGGTTGCGTGTGAGGGCTGGCAGTGTTGGCACTTGGTTCTGATGCTTTGTGTAGATAGACATTGTCTACAGGCCGGTGAGGCAGGGCTACTTGTAATAGTAGTCCCCTTGAGTAGTTCTGTTTAAATATTTTGGAGCAATTATGTTTTGATGTTCGTTAGTTTTTAGAGAAAAGGCCGGACCCCTGCTTTTTATAGGAAGCAATAAGTTCTTACCGACTTGATGTTCGTTAGTAGGGTAGATGTCCCTGAATATTGCATTGCACGGGTGACTAATAATACACTTCTAACTAACAGCTAGCTGTTTACCAATTGGCGAACAGTCACTTTTTCCACCGTCCGATCTTATTCTTCATTCACCGATCTCAGCTTTGTCCTGTCTCGTTGTTTTTGGGCTTGTGTGGGGCTGTCTATCTTTTTTTTTTCATTTCCACTGTCATTTTCGCTTGGGAGAGGAGGGGCAGGCCGGCAGAGGCTGCCATTGCGGAGCGGTCGGCGGTGACCCCGCAGCTGGCGCCACCGGTGATAGAGGGAGCGGTACTTCGGGTGCCAGCAGCACCCTCGGTGAAGATAGAAGTGTCCCCGCAGCCGTTGCAAGCGGTGTCAGAGAGATCGGTGTAGCGCGAGCCTGCTCAACCTATTATACCATACATCGCAATCCCAGGAATATTGTTGTTGCGAGACATAATAGATTGATATCACAGAACATCATTCATTACAAACCATAATAGTCTTACATCAAGGGATCACATGATCCAGTCTTACAATAATAGTTGATCTAATGATCAATTACAAAACACACCGCGAAAGAAACGTAGTAGCGGTATATCTGTTCCACAGGCAACGCTTGACGTCAGGAGTAGTCCTAGTTATCATAGACGTTCTGCTGTCTATCCTCCTGGTACTGGTTCTTCTCTTCATAGTCTGGCCATTTGAATAGCCAGGGACAAAGCCGTGAGTACTTTTAAAGTACTCGCAAACTATCACTAATAGAAGTACTAATATCTCTAATGGATTCTAAGCTCTAGGTTCATTTGCACAAAGCTAGTTTTATTTCATAAACACTTAGAAGTCAGAGACTCTTTATTTGCCTAAATTTACTCAAGTGGGAACATTAGTGTCATTCCCACAACTTTGTTGTGATTCAAGTCAAAGTCTCATTTCAAGTTCAAGTCACAAGTCACCAGTCACATGTCACATTTTGAAAAGTTCTAATGACGGAACAGTATGGCCTTTCCAACTGTCCATGACCACGGAAAAGTTCTGATGACGGAACGCCGGTGGTGACTTCATCAAGATTGAGCTCGGGACATGGGCTAGGCACATTGCCAAAGACATTGCAGCAGCACCTCGAGCTGATGAGGCTTGGAGATCAACGACTAGCTTCGGTAGAACGTCCATTTTCTGGATAAGATCGCGGACATCGCAGGTCCGGCTGTCCTTGATCGCCAAGTTGTGGCAGATCTTCCGGCAGGCTGAGATCAAGTCCTTGCAGTCGTCTCCGGCGAGCTGGATCAAATCGTCGCGCGGGAACATGTTGTGGCGGTCCTCATCATATCCCAGTGGTTCTGCACAAAAAATTTGATCGGAGTTAAGCATTAATTAGAATTACTGAGATTTTGCTGACCTTGGGTTTCCGGATACTTACCCATGACATCGGTGTTGAGAAGATCCCAGCCCTTCTCCGCCGTCATCATGTAGTCCCGGAGCCCCTGGACTTCATTTTGAAGTTTTTTCAACGTTTCGCTGTCAACTTTCCGCTTAGCCACCAAGTCAGCCTTTTCTTTGATAAACTCGGAGTTTTTCTCGGACAACCGTTTCTCAGCAAGCTCTCGTTTTTTCTCCGCCTCCTCCAGCTTTGACTCTAGGTCCTTGTTAGCAGAGCGCATGGCTTCGAGCTCTGATGAAGCAGTGGCCAAAGAAGTAGATGCACCTGTTCAAATAAAAGAAGTAAGTTTCAAGATCGGAATTTAGGAGTTAAAATACTTTGGCCGGAACCATACTTTGAGCTTCCGCCAGCTGCTTCTCCAGCTCCGCAATCTTTTCCTTAGCATCACGGATTCTATCGGCCTGGTTAAGGGTAACACGACGCTGCAAGGCGATATTCTTGTGGAGCTCATAGTGCAGCGCTTGTTGTTCCTATAACAGAAACAGAGTAGGAATAAGTTCCGAATGCGTTTTTAAATATTGACCTTTTCGAAGCATTATTGTCGGACATATTTCCGCTGTAACGCTTGGGGGCTACTATGACTCTTTAAAATTCTTTCTTAGTTTAGTTTACTCTAAGTATCCAGGTGCTAACTCTTACTAGTTTCCGCCTAGATAGTTGGGGGCTACTGGGAGGTACCTTGCGCTTGACGAGGAGCTGGTCGAGGAACTCTCCGATCTCCTTTTTCTGACTATGAATTTCAGAAGATTCAGTATCGGCTTTGCCCTAGGCATTGTTGAGCATGGAGCTTAACAGATCTTGTTCCAGCTCCCACTTCTCCAGTTCAGTGAGTTTATTAAATAACTTGTGAGAATATGCTTTTGGGGTGGATAAAAGGTCGGAGGGATCACCAAAGTTCTTCGGAAATCCAACGGCATTCTTAGCCGTAGCTTCAGCCTTTTCAAAAGAGTTAACTTCCGCCTCCTCGGGACCTTGGACTTCAGCTTCTTCTGGAGCAGGTCGCTTCGCTCCAGAGCTACTTCCGCCTCCTTTCTCGCTACTCACTGGGATAATTTCCACTTGAGCGTCGGCAGCGAGATCGGCGGAAGGTTGAGATTTGGGCGGAGATGGTTGGGGAGCAGCGTTGGAGGTGCTTGGCGGAGTTGGGGTGACGGGGCCGATAGCCGGAGATGCTTTCATATATTTTGTGATTGGTTTCTGGATGTTGGCCCGAAAGGTGGTGGTCACCGGATTCCTGCAATAAGCAAAGGAAAAATATAAGTAACAGAGCTATACAATCAGTAGGTATGTGTTTCCGAATACTTACGTGGCACCAGGGATTATCGGGCGAGATCCTTTTCCTGCTGTGGCCAGTAGCTTGATCCGATCACGCTCGGCTTTCTTAGAGTCGAGGCGCGGGAGTGGCTTGGTCTTGGCCTTCTCTGCGGAGGCCTCGCCGCTGGCTCCGGCTTCGGGGCTGGAAACCTTGGCACGGGGACGCTTTGCTGCGCGAGGGGCAATCTTCTTTGGAGCTTGCTCTTCCCCCTCGTCGCCCTCCTCCGGATCCTCCTCCATCTCTTCGGCGCTAGCAGGTACACGGAGAACATTTCTAAAACTATCCTCCGCCAAAGTATTGAGCTGAAGAGGAAATGTGGAAAAAGTTAGAACATTCCAGGACTGTGAAGCAAAAATGACTAAAATGCAAATACATACCGGAGGACACTTGTTGTTGATGGCGATATCTTTGTAAATCTCCGGGACCAGTTGGCCCCGGGTAATCTTCAAAAGTGTTCGGATCCTCTTGTTCAGAGAATCCATCGGCGGGTTGTCGCGGGTCACTCGCAGTTGGTCTTCGGCCCCGGAGTATTCACAGATCAGCCGCTTATTGTACTTGAGCGGCTGGATCCGGCGAGTGAACCAGCTGAGGGTTAAGTCCATTCCGGTTAAACCGTCGTGAACTAACCAAGAAATCCTCCGCGCGGCCCTATCCAGTTTCGGATACTGGGCGAGGGCGGGGATGAAGCTCCAGATGGCCAACTCCTCCGGGGGTTTGTTGATGAACTTTGGGAGACCTTCGTGGACGCCCGGAACCGAGATGTTCCTCACGTAGAACCATCCGGCGTTCCAGTACCGGACGGACTCGTGGGACGAGAGGGCCGAAAACATCCTCTGAGGGCGGAGCATGAACGTCATGCTTCCGCAGTTGACCATAGCCTTTTCTTTGGTGTAATGTCCCAGGTTTAGAGACGATCGAGGGGTAGATTTTAGAAAGGGATGTGCATTGCATAGTAAATTCTGGGGAAATTTCGCGCTTTTAAACAAAAACTGCATCGAAGGGGGACAAGTTTCTCTCACGACACCTTACAGGGATAGGGTTTCGAGAGTGCGACAAACTTGTAACTCACCTAATTGAACTAGGGTTTTGAGAAGAGAGGAGAGTATTGCATTACAACTTAAGTTGCATGATTGAATTCAAACACAAGAACTTTTGAATTTCAAATTTAAACATAATATGAATATCCCATAATTCAAAATTGAGGTAATTCATTAAACAAATATGAATAATCAAAGGATATAAACATTACATTTATTTAGTAAAGCTCATTAGGGAAACTTTGAGCTTTATTAATAATCACACAAGATACAATGTCATTTACAATATTCAGATTTGAATTAAGAAATTACAACACATTACAAGAATTGGATAAATAGAAACAGAAAAAGGAAAATTACAAGATATCTAAATGACCTAAACTACATGGTGATTTTCATGAGTTCTTTGATCCTGATGATCTTGAAGATCATCTTGGTCATCACTTTGTTCCTGCACACAAGCACAACAAAGAAAGAAATTATGCCAAGTGGCATTGCCACTTGGCAGGTTAGCTAATAATGGAAATGAAGAGGATATGATCAAGTTTCTGCCGAACCAATCCATCCAAAGTCCAAGTGCATAGTACCTGGTGTACACACACACACAGCCTGCTCACAAGGCTGTGTGCATGCAGCACACACACACAACACAGTGAGGAGTCACCAAAGTAACAAGCAAGTGTTGTCGACCATAGAAGCTAGGGCCAGCCATATAAAAGCATTTTCACCAGCAAACCCTAGGCTGCTCCTCGGCGAAAATCTCCAAAGGGTAAGAACTAGCAAGAACGGCTCAAGAACACCAAGAACGAGGTGAACGGCCGGAGTACGTCTCACCTATTCCCCATCACCACAAATCAATCAAGCATCACCAGCAAGGCAGGAGGAGCAGGGCAGGCACTAGATCATCACAGAAGCAAACCCTCTACATCAACAACCTTTCTAGGAGCTGGAGTGAGGTATACCACACAAGAGCCTGAGCAAGATTATATCTAGCTCATACTTAAGCATGCTTGCATCACAGGAGCACAGAAGGGTAGAAAACCCTAGGTGTATCATCATTTGGTTACTAAACCAATTGGTGCCAGCAAGTACAACTAAGGCTAACAGGAAAATAAACCGAGGGAACACTGGTTATGACAACACGAGTGTCAAAACCGAGAGAAATCCGAGCATGGATTTGTTCCTTGCAGCCAATTCGAGATCACAAAGCACCTATTGACCTAGCTAAACCATCGGACTTAGATAGGCAATACTATGCCTATTTTGTTTATCAACATCAAGAGTTACGGACAATCCAATAAATGAATCAGCCGGACAACCTTTGGTAAGCAACGAGCAAGCCAACGGATAGGGGAGCCATCCCGGGGCAGCACTTGTATACTGCCGGGATCACCTCAACCCTTAACCAATTCCAACAAAGAAACCATGCACGAGATATCATCACCCGAGTAGGGTTCAAAAGGAGGGTTAGGGTACACAGCCAGGTGTTGGCATCCATCTAACCCTACCAAATCCATTGAGATGATCATCACTGAATCTCGAGTTCACATCATTTATCCATCTAATCAAGCAAGGATAAACGGATAAATGAAACGAGACAAGCAATTGATGCACCGGGGTCTTGCCAATGATCAAATGGATCATGACGGGCATCAATTGATGCTTAAGCAAGCAACGACACACATCGGGCCAGGCACGTGTGATACACAAGAGAGCAACGGTGAGGCACAGACACCAAAGGGCAGCTGTTTCAAGCAACTGGTGATCATGTGAACACCAGAGGCTTGATAGAGCATGCTACTGCATGCTAGAACTCATTCTAAGCAATTAACACATGAACAGATAATTAATTAACTGAACAATTGCATCATAGATAAGGGCATCAGGCTTTATTATTGTATCCAGAAGCACATCAAAGGCTTGATGAACCAAAGGATCACAATATACAAGAAAAGCACATGACAATTCATCATCGAATCACCTTGCTAAGCCAACGATACAGCTCAATGGAGCATAATCATGAATATGAACTCAATGAACTAGCCCGGAAGCAACGGCACTTGCTAATATGCAAGAATTAACCACCACAATCAAGCCGAGGGACGGGATTAAGCACACACGGTATGCCCTAGTGACGGTAAAAAGAATAGGAGCATGCCGGTAGGCCATGAGCATCCTTTGGATGCTCATGAGCAATCACGGGAGGGCCACGGCCGAGAGATGGAAATGAACGAAACGACTAGGAAACACGAAGCATGGTAATCACAACACGATGGCAGGCATACGCATAGTTGTAGAGCAAGCACACTAGCTAGGAGCCATGGCGCGAGCGAGCGAGCGAGCACGGGCACAAGGAACAACAAGAATGGCCGGAGTTAGTCTAGAAGGAAGGGGAGAGAGAAAGATCAAGCGGTAGAGCGAGAAGGAGGCGGTGTACACTTACGAGTCACGGAGGAACACGGCCATGGCGGCTACGGCGGCACGCGCCGGAGCACGGCGGCGCCAGGCCAAGCCGGGCCATGGCGACACCACGGCACCACCCGCACCACGGTGGCGAAGCCAGGGCGGAGTCCAAGCACCAGGAGCGCCTGGAACGGCGGGATCGAGCAGATCCCGTAACCCTAGCCGCCGCGAGGGAGGACGGAGACGAGGCCGGAGCAGCGCCCGCTCCGGATCGACGCGGATGAGGATGACCGCCGTCGAGAGGCGCGTCGATTGCGCCCCATGGCGTAGGCCATGGCGGCCAGAGTCCGCCGGAATCGACCGGCGACGACACGGGCGACGCAGGTCGCCAGTGAGAGCGGAGGGGATTAGGGTTAGGACGAGCGGCGCGTGGCGTGGGAGTGAGCGACCGACCGCTCGGGTCGGTTGGACCCGAGCTGGTCTAGCCAAACCAACGGGCTCCACTGACAGGTGGGCCCAAAGGGCAAAACAGACTTTTCCAAATTCCATTAAAAACCAGGAAATTGGAAATTCAATAGAAAATTGATAAAAGCTCTAAACAAATAATTAAAAATATGAAAACAGATTAGCATAAAATTATCTATCATAATAAAATACCAAAAGAGAGTTTTTAAAGACAATTAAAAATAAGTCTTCATTTGAGGATTTAAATAATTATTTAAATCACCCATCAAATTTTCAATAATAAAAATAAGTCCATTAATGAATTAGGACTTCAAAAAACACCTTGACAACATTTCAAGGTTGGTTTTTACTTTAAATCATGTATCCCCAAATTATTCTTAGTATTAACCTCTTACATGAAATAATAACGATATCGGAAGGGGGGAAAACAAACCCTAAAAGCTGAATCATGCATAATTGCTTCTTTAACCATTGCCCTTATCGGACAATGATGCTATTTTTCAGAACAAGAGGACAAGGGTCGGTCCACACCATCCAAGCTGCAGCACTTTGCGGTGTTCGAGCAAGTTCATCACTTGCTCATGTCATTTGAAGTATTTTTATCAAATTACTTGCAAAGTATTATGGTTATCACTATTGCACAAAAATCAAAACCACTACTTTCATAATTATGAATATGACTATGTGGTGGGCAATGGAACCATGGATTGTGATGATATGGTGGAGGTTCCATTGCACGGGCTTATATCCATCTAGGATTAAACAACAAATGTCGCCCGTGATTCTTGTGCCGTAATATCCGTGTTAACCATAAGATCCGGAGTGGGACGGAGTAGTCAAAAGTGTTTCCACCTCTCGTTCATCAACGGATGCGCTTTACCGTAGACACTTGTATCTGTCAGGGCAAGCGGTGGGCTGGGGAAGCCTTAAGTCCCCACGGCATAGTCAGTAGACACTTGTCGCTCGAAGTGCAAGTGGTGGGCTGGGGAAGCCTAAAGTCCCCACGGTATTGCGGTCTATGATGGGTTGCGGCTACCGGCGAAGGAGTTTGGTTCGATCCCAGAGCTGTCGTCGTGGTCGGGGTCCACCCGTGAAGTACGGGAATAATGGGACCGGCGAGGACCCAGGGTCGGGGCATGCAACAAAGGGTGGGTGTTCGAGGTAGCGGAGGAACATGATTGTCTAGACCTTATACCGGGCCTCACACCTAAGGAAGTGTGGACGGGAAAGCTGCCCGGTTGGCACCAAGGTTAAGATCTCTTATGGGTAAAGCAACACACCTCTGCGAGTGTAAGAAGCTGTGACCTGTCACTCCCTGTTCCGGGATTGAGGAAGCTGCGAACGCGGCCGGAAAGGAGCTCCATGAAGTTCTAGTAAACCGGTGAAGGTTGACGGACATAGCTCTTTGAAATAAAAGCAATCTCTTGAAGAAATGTTTATCAAAACTTGCATTGGTATTAGACTTTCTGGTCTAATATCGTAGCTAGTGCATTAAACACCTCTTATCTATAATGAACTTGTTGAGTACGCTCGTACTCATACCACTCTTAAACCCCATGCTTAGATTGTCTGAATCGTCTGGAGGAGGACTACGACAACACTGAAGGAGCCGAGATCATCGGCTATGAAGAACCTGACCTCTCAGGAGGTGTGGAAGGCGTAGACTACATCATCGTCTACGGATCCGGGGAGGCTTCCGGAGGAGAACAAGCCTAGAGATATCTGAGGAGGAGTAGTAGCCGAGCAGCACGAACTCTTACCGTGTTGCTGCTCGATTAAATAAATGTTTTGTTTAATGAGACAATGGTATTGTAAGTTAATATGGGTTCACCTCGAACCCGGGAGATGTCCTCTTAGGACCCAAGAGGAGCTACGAGACGACTTGTGTATGTGTATTGTAATAATATGTGAATGAGTTATGGACCTTGCTATGTTACTGTTGTACTACTGCGAGGGATGTGATATTTGCGGAATGGTACTTCGCGAATGTTATATCAACGGCGGCATACTACAACATGCGGTGGTATGCGGGGTCACCACGGTTGGTATCGAGCAAAAGCTTTGACCTTAGGTTGGAACCTAGTAAATGGGACTAAAACGTTAGGAGTCAAATAGGATTAGTAAAGAATTCTCTAAAAATATGGTGTATATTCAATTGAGAATACAACAATCATATCTTTTAGTGCGATAATTCTTTATTATCTCTATTATGATGCATTATTACTAATCTCATAATCTTTCTATTTCTACAGCCATCATGGCATGTTCACGACCAGGGAGAAACGTGAAAGTTATGGATTCCACACTGAACGAGTACCAAGGAGGACTTGCTGATATCCTACGAGCCATGTTACTAGAATTTGGGTGCGATCCCCAGATTCCAGTAAAGAAGTACATGTTCTATGATGGACCGGTGTTGGCCAGGTGCAGAGTAGGACTGCGACTTCCCGAATCTTTGGGAATGAGCGTAGTCATGCCGATTTGGAGAAGCTAGGACAACCAACACAGCCTATCATATAGCTGTTATGAGAGCCATAACCGACATTCGGGAGCATAAGACGAAAGCGCTTATGGGTTCCGAATTCACCCACATTCCTCATATGGAGGAAGATAATGATCCCATGCTGAACCATTTCAAATATGCCAAAAGTAAACCAGTCGAAGCAGCCAAATACATGGACAATAGCCGTAACTTCATATCATTACTCTTTCAGTTGAATCATCATCTGATAGGAGCTATTGATACGATGCTTGAGGAGTTCACTGAACCCAAGGAGGAGAGTAGGGGCAAAGAACCTATGGAGAATGTGGTACACACACCAGTTTATTCAGCTGGTGACTACATCGGTTTTGATCCACCCGCACGTGAACCTACACTGTTACACCCGGGAACTACCTGAATAGTTCCTATGGGGGATACTGAAGGCGGCGAGGAATCCGGAAACAATCAGCGTTCCGAGACTCCAATCGAGAATTCCAGGGGTTGGCGTTGGGGTAGTGATATCGGAACCCATAGTACTACCGAGTACTATGATGGAGAGATGAACGATGATGCAACAACCCGGAACCGAGCTATCCTAGTAATGAAGGAGTGGATGGAGGATATCCGACACAGGTTGAGTCGGGTATGGGTTTTGGTAACCCTTATGGTTGGGCTACAGGAGAGTACACCCGATGGGTGGATTATGATGCACTCAACGATCAGTTTGTGAACACTGATTTCTCCTTAGGGTCATCATCGGATTCGGATTACAAGCCAACGGGGAGACCTTATGTTCCAGGGTCTATCAGGAGGACGACACGTTCGACCGGATGGAAGCCTGGAATGTATCGGGAGTGAAGACCGAGTAGAAGTCCACCAGGGGAGGCGTGGCTATAATACACAAGTACCACGTGTATTATGGTTTGTAATATTTGTATAAATTTGTACATACACTTTAATAAGTGAGTTTGCATACTCACATCGACTTGAGTATTGTAATAAGACCACTTATGTATGTATATACAGGGTATATGTTTTGTATGATTTGAATTTGCTTCTTGATTTCCATTGCGTGACTAGTTCTGTGCACAATGTTGAGCTCAGAAAACTTGCGCATGGAGTAATTATGAGTATCATCTTGTGTTGCAGAACTAGGGGGATTATGTCGGGAACGTTAGGAAATGAGACGGAAGCGCAGCGCATGGAGCGCGAAGCAAAGGAGAAGGAAGAGGCTGAGAGTGCAACTAGAGATCAGTTTCCACCACCACCACCCATGACGCAGCAAAACTTTATCCAATATATGCAACTGGCGGAAGAGAGGCAGCGTGTAACACTGGAGCTGCAGAACAAATTCCTTCAGGATCTGATGCAGCAGAATAGGGTGGAGAGACACGAGAACCGGGGAGTCACATTAGCAGACTTCCAAAACACCAAGCCGATATCTTTCGCATACGCGCCCGAGCCGATGGACGCGGAAGATTGGCTGATGGATACTGAGCGCAAGCTCAACACTGTTGGATGTAATGACCAAGAGACGGTTAGATATGCTACCCATCTTTTGTGTGGACCTGCCGCAGCATGGTGGGACAATATTGTAGCCGTGTATCCGGCGAGAAAGGTATTTACACGGGAGGAGTTCGCAATGAAGTTCGGGGAATCCAATGTCCCCGAAAGTATTGTGGAAGCCGAAGCATCGAGAGTTCGAGAGTCTCGAGCAGAAGGATAAGGCAATCCTGACCTATGTCAGGGAGTTTTCCAAGCTGTCCCGGTATGCGATTGAGGAAGTCAATACCGAGGACAAGAAGAAGAAGAGATTTCTGAGGGGGTTAAGTCCCCAGTTCAAGGTACGGCTACGGATGATGAGAGCAACGGAATTCCAAGAGTTGGTGGATGCAGCCATCACTCTTGAAGATGACTTTAAACAAGCTGCAAGAAGAAAAGAGGAAGAAGGCCAAGTATGAGCCTAAGAGGTTTGTTAGTAACAAGCCCAATACCAGCTTGAGTTTCAAGCCACGGTATAACAACAACAACAACAACAACAACAACAACAACAACAACAACAACAACAACAACAACAACAACAACAACAGCAATCAGAGGAGGAACCAAGGATATCAGTCTGTCAATCAGATTAAATGCCATTCCTGTGGTTTAAAAGGACATGTCATGAAGGATTGTAGGAAACCCAAGATCATATGCTTTGGGTGTCGTCAGGAGGGGCACATGCTGAAGGACTGCCCCAAGAAGAATAGTGGAGGAGGAGGAAATCGAGGAAACACCGGAGGGAATTGGAAGAATAAGAAGCCATTCGGCAAGCTGAACTGTACCAGTCTGGAGGAGGTGGTCAACTCGACCGAGGCGGTGATAGGTACGCTTCGGATACTCACTCATCCTGGCAAAGTACTTTTTGATATCGGTGCAACTACATCATTCATTTCTCAACAATTCATCATTAAACATGGGATTAGTTGCACTAAGTTAGATACACCCATAACCATACTTTCACGCGGGGAAACGATAGTAGTAACCCATGCCAAACAAAAACAAGTCATTATGATCAATAAGTGCGCGTTTGACGCGGACCTGTTCATTTTACCGATGAAGGACATTGATGTCATTCTTGGTATGAACTGGTTAGAAGCTAATGGAGCATTGATCGACTGTGTAAACAAAACGGTGTCATTAAAAAGTCCCGATGGAAGTAGAATGATCTACCAAGGAGACAAACATACCCAGATTGAAGTTGAGCTACAGCTGAATAGTATGAAGGAGGTGAAGTTAGAAGATATACCTGTAGTAAATGAATTCCAGGATGTATTTCCTGCGGAATTACCTGGTATGCCACCAGATAGGGAGATAGAATTCACTATCGACCTAATTCCAGGAACAGCACCGATTGCCAAAGCACCATATAAAATGGGGCCTAAGGAATTGAAAGAACTGAAGGAGCAGTTGGATGACTTGGAACAAAAGGGGTTCATTCAGGAGAGTGTTTCACCATGGGGATCACCTGTGATCTTCGTGGATAAAAGGGATGGAGGAAGAAGGATGTGCGGAGACTACAGGAATCTGAATAACGTCACAATCAAGAACAAGTATCCACTCCCAAGAATACAAGATCTATTTGATCAAGTAAGAGGCGCGGGAGTCTTTTCCAAGATTGATCTAAGATCCGGTTATCACCAGATAAAGATCAAGAAGGAAGACGTTCCGAAAACTGCCTTTGTCTCAAGATATGGACACCATGAATATCTTGTAGTACCTTTTGGATTGACCAATGCCCCAACAATATTCATGAATCTCATGAATAAGATTTTTATGCCATATCTAGACAAGTTTGTCATCGTGTTTATCGATGATATCTTGATATATTCCAAGAACAAGGCTGAACATGCTGAACATTTGAGGTTAGTGTTGCAAACACTAAGGGAACATCAACTTTATGCCAAATTCAGCAAGTGTGAATTTTGGCTAGATCAAGTGGAATTTCTTGGACACGTCATTAGTAAAGATGGAATAGATGTTAACCCGAGCAAGGTAGCAGCAGTTTTAGAATGGGAAGCACCCAAGACTGTCAAGGAGATCCGAGGATTCCTAGGAATGGCAGGATATTATCGGAGATTCATTGAAGGATTCTCCAAGATAGCAGGACCAATGACAAAGCTGTTAAGAAAGAACACACCATTCGTGTGGTCAGAGGAGTGTGAGAAGAGTTTTCAAACTATGAAGGAAAAACTCACCACGGCACCGGTGTTAGCAGTTCTCGAAGTCGGCAAGGACTACACCGTGTACTCGTGACGCATCCAAACATGGATTGGGTTGTGTACTCATGCAAGATCGGAAAGTGATATCTTATGGATCGAGGCAACTCGGACCTCATGAAGTGAAATATCCAACACATGATTTGGAATTAGCAGACGATCGTATTTGCACTCAAAACTTGAAGACATTTTCTCTATGGAGCTAAGTGTGAGCTCTATACAGATCATAAAAGCCTCAAATATTTCTTCACTCAGAAGGAACTCAACATGAGGCAGAAAAGATGGCTAGAATTGATTAAGGATTATGATCTGACAATCAATTACACACCAGGGAAGGCTAATGTAGTAGCAGACGCCCTGAGTAGGAAGAGTACCGGAGGAGTGGAACAAGAAATATCACCGGAGCTGAGGAAGGAGATAAGCCAAGCCCAAATACAACTTTGGGAGAAGGAAGCCCATGAAGGATTATCGGCGTTGCAAGTAGCCGATGAATTGAATGTCAACCTGAAGAATGAGATAATGATGGGTCAGTTGGACGATCCATTTATTGTAGAAGAGATGAGAAGAATAGATGAGGGAAGACCATCAGAATTTCATCGCGGAGAATCTGGATCATTATGGTTCCAGAAAAGAATTTGCGTTCCGGATATTGCTGAAATTAAGGAAGTAATACTCCGAGAAGCTCATCAAACCCCATATTCCATACATCCGGGAAGTACAAAGATGTATATGGACCTAAAGGAACTATTCTGGTGGAATAACATGAAGAGGGAGATAGCACAATATGTTGCAGAATGCCATACCTGCCAGCGAGTGAAGGCTGAACATCAGAGTCCGGCAGGGAAGTTACAACCTCTACCTATTCCGGAGTGGAAATGGGAGGAAATAGGGATGGATTTCATCACCGGACTACCCATGACTAATAAAAAGAAGGACATGATATGGGTAATCGTGGACCGGTTGACGAAAAGCGCCCACTTCTTAGCGGTAAACCAGCAGGATAAAGGAGAGAAACTCATTGATCTTTACATCAAGGAGATCGTGAGTAAGCATGGAGTACCTAAGAAGATAGTATCGGATCGAGGATCCGTGTTCACATCAGCATTTTGGAAGCAACTTCACGAAGCTTTAGGATCCAAGTTGGACTATAGTACCGCTTACCACCCACAAACAGGCGGACAAACTGAGAGAACCAATCAGATCTTAGAAGATATGCTTAGGGCTTGTGCCCTAGACTTCGGAGGATCGTGGGAGGAGCATCTACCTTTAGCAGAGTTTTCTTACAACAATAGTTATCAAAGCAGCATCAAGATGGCACCATTTGAAGCTCTGTATGGAAGGAAGTGTAGATCACCCATTTGTTGGTATGAAGCTGGAGCAAGCAAAGAGTTCAATCCCGATTATGTCAAGGAAAAACAACAAATCATTGACATTATCAGAGACAGGCTCAAGATAGCCCAGAGCCGGCAAAAGAGTTACGCCGATCAGAAGAGAAGGACATGGGAGCCACAAGTTGGAGACATGGTTTATCTTAAGGTGAGCCCGATGAAAGGACTTCAGAGATTCGGAGTAAAAGGAAAGTTGAGCCCTAGATACATAGGACCCTTCAAGATACTGAGTCAGAATCGAGGTTTAGCCTTTGAGTTGGATCTACCGGGAAGGTTAGCTCAAGTTCATAATGTATTCCATGTGTCACAACTTCGGAAATGTTTGAAGACTCCAGATGAACCAATATCACATGAGGAGCTTGAGTTACAACCAGATTTAACATACATCGAGAAGCCAGCCAAGATTCTCGAGGAAAGCTGGAAACAACTCAGAAATAAGGCGATCAAGTATTGCAAGATACAATGGAAGCATCACCCCGAGAGGGAAGCCACCTGGGAAAAAGAGGAAGACCCGAGGAAAACATAACCCGAACCTGTTCGGGTATTACAACCACAACTTCGGGACGAAGTTTTCTTTAAGGGGGAAAGGCTGTAATGTCCCGGGTTTAGAGACGATCGAGGGGTAGATTTTAGAAAGGGATGTGCATTGCATAGTAAATTCGGGGAAATTTCGCGCTTTTAAACAAAAACTGCATCGAAGGGGGACAAGTTTCTCTCTCGACACCTTACAGGGATAGGGTTTCGAGAGTGCGACAAACTTGTAACTCACCTAATTGAACTAGGGTTTTGAGAAGAGAGGAGAGTATTGCATTACAACTTAAGTTGCATGATTGAATTCAAACACAAGAACTTTTGAATTTCAAATTTAAACATAATATGAATATCCCATAATTCAAAATTGAGGTAATTCATTAAACAAATATGAATAATCAAAGGATATAAACATTACATTTATTTAGTAAAGCTCATTAGGGAAACTTTGAGCTTTATTAATAATCACACAAGATACAATGTCATTTACAATATTCAGATTTGAATTAAGAAATTACAACACATTACAAGAATTGGATAAATAGAAACAGAAAAAGGAAAATTACAAGATATCTAAATGACCTAAACTACATGGTGATTTTCATGAGTTCTTTGATCCTGATGATCTTGAAGATCATCTTGGTCATCACTTTGTTCCTGCACACAAGCACAACAAAGAAAGAAATTATGCCAAGTGGCATTGCCACTTGGCAGGTTAGCTAATAATGGAAATGAAGAGGATATGATCAAGTTTCTGCCGAACCAATCCATCCAAAGTCCAAGTGCATAGTACCTGGTGTACACACACACACAGCCTGCTCACAAGGCTGTGTGCATGCAGCACACACACAACACAGTGAGGAGTCACCAAAGTAACAAGCAAGTGCTGTCGACCATAGAAGCTAGGGCCAGCCATATAAAAGCATTTTCACTAGCAAACCCTAGCTGCTCCTCGGCAAAATCTCCAAAGGGTAAGAACTAGCAAGAACAGCTCAAGAACACCAAGAACAGGTGAACAGCCAGAGCTGTCTCATCTATTCCCCATCACCACAAATCAATCAAGCATCACCAGCAAGGCAGGAGGAGCAGGGCAGGCACTAGATCATCACAGAAGCAAACCCTCTACATCAACAACCTTTCTAGGAGCTAGAGTGAGGTATACCACACAAGAGCCTGAGCAAGATTATATCTAGCTCATACTTAAGCATGCTTGCATCACAGGAGCACAGAAGGGTAGAAAACCCTAGGTGTATCATCATTTGGTTACTAAACCAATTGGTGCCAGCAAGTACATCTAAGGCTAACAGGAAAATAAACCAGGGAACACTGGTTATGACAACACAGTGTCAAAACCAGAGAAATCCAGCATGGATTTATTCCTTGCAGCCAATCTGAATCACAAAGCACCTATTGACCTAGCTAAACCATCAGACTTAGACGAATATCGTCTCGTTTGTTTTCAACATCAAGAGTTACTGACAATCCAATAAATGAATCACCAGACAACCTTTGGTAAGCAACAGCAAGCCAACAGATAGGGGAGCCATCCCAGGGCAGCACTTGGATACTGCCAGGATCACCTCAACCCTTAACCAATTCCAACAAAGAAACCATGCACAGATATCATCACCCAGTAGGGTTCAAAAGGAGGGTTAGGGTACACAACCAGGTGTTGGCATCCATCTAACCCTACCAAATCCATTGAGATGATCATCACTCGAATCTCAGTTCACATCATTTATCCATCTAATCAAGCAAGGATAAACAGATAAATGAAATGCAGACAAGCAATTGATGCACTGTGGTCTTGCCAATGATCAAATGGATCATGACAGGCATCAATTGATGCTTAAGCAAGCAACGACGACACATCAGGCCAGGCCTGTGTGATACACAAGAGAGCAACAGTGAGGCACAGACACCAAAGGGCAGCTGTTTCAAGCAACTGGTGATCATGTGAACACCAGAGGCTTGATAGAGCATGCTACTGCATGCTAGAACTCATTCTAAGCAATTAACACATGAACAGATAATTAATTAACTGAACAATTGCATCATAGATAAGGGCATCAGGCTTTATTATTGTATCCAGAAGCACATCAAAGGCTTGATGAACCAAAGGATCACAATATACAAGAAAAGCACATGACAATTCATCACTGAATCACACTGCTAAGCCAACAGTACAGCTCAATGGAGCATAATCATGAATATGAACTCAATGAACTAGCCCAGAGGCACTGGCACTTGCTAATATGCAAGAATTAACCACCACAATAAAGCCAGGGACAGGATTAAGCACACACAGTATGCCCTAGTGACAGTAAAAAGAATAGGAGCATGCCAGTAGGCCATGAGCATCACTGGATGCTCATGAGCAATCACAGGAGGGCCACAGCCAGAGATGGAAATGAACGAGAACAGACTAGGAAACACGAAGCATGGTAATCACAAGACAAGAAGCGAGCATACGCATAGTTGTAGAGCAAGCACACTAGCTAGGAGCCATGGCGCAGGCAGGCAGAGCAGCACGGGCACAAGGAACAACAAGAATGGCCAGAGTTAGTCTAGAAGGAAGGGGAGAGAGAAAGATCAAGCAGTAGAGCAGAAGGGAGGCGGTGTACACTTACGAGTCACGGAGGAACACGGCCATGGCGGCTACGGCGGCACGCGCCGGAGCACGGCGGCGCCAGGCCAAGCCGGGCCATGGCGACACCACGGCACCACCCGCACCACGGCGGCGAAGCCAGGGCGGAGTCCAAGCACCAGGAGCGCCTGGAACGGCGGGATCGAGCAGATCCCGTAACCCTAGCCGCCGCGAGGGAGGACGAAGACGAGCTGGAGCAGCGCCCGCTCCAGATCGACGCGGATGAGGATGACCGCCGTCGAGAGGCGCGTCGATTGCGCCCCATGGCGTAGGCCATGGCGGCCAGAGTCCGCCGGAATCGACCGGCGACGACACGGGCGACGCAGGTCGCCAGTGAGAGCGGAGGGGATTAGGGTTAGGACGAGCGGCGCGTGGCGAGGGAGTGAGCGACCGACCGCTCGGGTCGGTTGGACCCGAGCTGGTCTAGCCAAACCAACGGGCTCCACTGACAGGTGGGCCCAAAGGGCAAAACAGACTTTTCCAAATTCCATTAAAAACCAGGAAATTGGAAATTCAATAGAAAATTGATAAAAGCTCTAAACAAATAATTAATAATATGAAAACAGATCAGCATAAAATTATCTATCATAATAAAATACCAAAAGAGAGTTTTTTTGAAGACAATTAAAAATAAGTCTTCATTTGAGGATTTAAATAATTATTTAAATCACCCATCAAATTTTCAATAATAAAAATAAGTCCATTAATGAATTAGGACTTCAAAAACACCTTGACAACACTTCAAGGTTGGATTTTACTTTAAATCATGTATCCCCAAATTATTCTTAGTATTAACCTCTTACATGAAATAATAACGATATCGGAAGGGGGGAAAACAAACCCTAAAAGCTGAATCATGCATAATTGCTTCTTTAACCATTGCCCTTATCGGACAATGATGCTATTTTTCAGAACAAGAGGACAAGGGTCAGTCCACACCATCCAACTGCAGCACTTTGCGGTGTTCGTGCAAGTTCATCACTTGCTCATGTCATTTGAAGTATTTTTATCAAATTACTTGCAAAGTATTATGGTTATCACTATTGCACAAAAATCAAAACCACTACTTTCATAATTATGAATATGACTATGTGGTGGGCAATGGAACCATGGATTGTGATGATATGGTGGAGGTTCCATTGCACGGGTTTATATCCATCTAGGATTAAACAACAAATGTCGCCAGTGATTCTTGTGCCGTAATATCCGTGTTAACCATAAGATCCGGAGTGGGACGGAGTAGTCAAAAGTGTTTCCACCTCTCGTTCATCAACGGATGCGCTTTACCGTAGACACTTGTATCCGTCGGGGCAAGCGGTGGGCTGGGGAAGCCTTAAGTCCCCACGGCATAGTCCGTAGACACTTGTCGCTCGAAGTGCAAGCGGTGGGCCGGGGAAGCCTAAAGTCCCCACGGTATTGCGGTCTATGATGGGTTGCAGCTACCGGCGAAGGAGTTTGGTTCGATCCTGGACCGTCGTCGTGGTCGGGGTCCACCCCTGAAATTACGGGAATAATGGGACCGGCGAGGACCCGTGGTCGGGGCATGCAACAAAGGGTGGGTGTTCGAGGTAGCGGAGGAACATGATTGGCTAGACCTTATACCGGGCCTCACACCTAAGGAAGTGTGGACGGGAAAGCTGCCCGGTTGGCACCAAGGTTAAGATCTCTTATGGGTAAAGCAACACACCTCCGCAGAGTGTAAGAATCGTGACTCGTCACTCCCTGTTCCGGATTGAGGAACTGCGAACGCGGCCGGAAAGGAGCTCCATGAAGTTCTAGTAAACCGGTGAAGGCTGACGGACATAGCTCTTTGAAATAAAAGCAATCTCTTGAAGAAATGTTTATCAAAACTTGCATTGGTATTAGACTTTCTGGTCTAATATCATAGCTAGTGCATTAAACACCTCTTATCTATAATGAACTTGTTGAGTACGCTCGTACTCATACCACTCTTAAACCCCATGCTTAGATTGTCTGAATCGTCTGGAGGAGGACTACGACAACACTGAAGGAGCCGAGATCATCGGCTATGAAGAACCCGACCTCTCGTGAGGTGTGGAAGGCGTAGACTACATCATCGTCTACGGATCCGGGAGGCTTCCGGAGGAGAACAAGCCTAGAGATATCTGAGGAGGAGTAGTAGCCGAGCAGCACGAACTCTTACCGTGTTGCTGCTCGATTAAATAAATGTTTTGTTTAATGAGACAATGGTATTGTAAGTTAATATGGGTTCACCTCGAACCCAGGAGATGTCCTCTTAGGACCCAAGAGGAGCTCCGAGATGACTTGTGTATGTGTATTGTAATAATATGTGAATGAGTTATGGACCTTGCTATGTTCTGTTGTACTACTCTGAGGGATGTGATATTTGCGGAATGGTACTTCGCGAATGTTATATCAACGACTGGCATACTACAACATGCAGTGGTATGCAGGGTCACCACATTTGGTCTCCTTCTTGACACGGTAGAAGAACTGCCAGAGGCGGACATCGGGGCGGATTCCGAGATGCTCTTCGCAGCGCGTCACGAAGTTGGAAAGAAGAAGATAGGAGTTTGGGCATATGTTGTGAGGCTGGAGGCCGTAAGTGTTGAGGATAGATAGAAAAAACTCGGAGGGAGGAAGAGATATGCCACGCTCCATCCAAGCCTTGGTGAAGACGCGCTCGTCAGGTTCCGGCTTGGGGGTGCTGGAGTCCTTCTGGAAACTCCAAGTTTCCGGAGCAATCAGGCCCTCCTTCTCGAAGGCTTTGAGCTCCGAATCTGTGACTTCACAGGGCCACCACTGACCCTTTTCACCTTCACGAGTCCGGGCCTTGGACCCCTTCTTTTGTTCCTCTTCCAGTACCTTCGCATCCATCCTTGCCTGTCCTTCTAACTCTTCTTGGATTTCTTGAAGTGTTGGGATCTGGCCTAAGTTATTGCTGGAAGAGGCAGAAAAAGGTTGAGATAACCTGGTATCGGAAATATGGGGCGGTAGGAATGCTAAAGGTTCAGAGAAAGATGGTTCCAGAGAGTTTGGCTTTGGGCTATTCAGAGTAATATCGGTGAATTTAGGTGAATTAGTGGACATGTTTCCGGTTGCATGCATATGGTGAAACGTTTGAGTATCCGGAACTAACTAACTAACTAGGTCGTCTTCTACGAGTCCGGTGGACTTACCGGCAATGGCGTGGCGGTTCCACGTGACACCGGTGAGGAGGAAGGACCCGGACTTGGCGAGCAGAGCTCCGGTGTGACCACGAATCGGCGGCGGAAGTGATTTCCCGATCAACCATGAGCAGCTCAGGTCGAGGAGGGCCTTGGAGTGGCAGCAGTTGAAGCTTTCTGGGGAGCAGTTCGCCGGAATCAAGATCTTTTGGGCGGCGCTGGCGCGAGGAAGGAGATGAAGTGGTGAGTGCGGTGAAAGAATGGAATTGACCGCACGCGAGGGGTATTTATAGACCTCGAGCGGAGATTCGTGAGTCGAATCCGACGGTGGGAACGGAAGGGTCACACTATTGGATGGCCGCCACGTGTCTTAGGTCAAAGCGGTGAAATGGATGCAGTGGTGACCTAACTGCGCGCCTCCAAAAAAATTCGGCTAAAAGACTCGCATCTCCAAAAATTTAGCGCCGGAAAAGAGTAAGTTGTGCGCCATATGGACGAAAAATCTGCTAAGTTACCGTTACAGAAGAACAAATGATTTCCAGTTGAATGAAGCCGGAAACGAGGAAGTTTTGGAAGCTCTTCAAGATTCTCTTCGGATCTGGGTAGATGGAGTAGGAAGAATGATGAATCTCGGAGAACTTCGGGGGCTACTGTTGTGGGTATACTTTTATGGGTATATCAACGGCATGGCTAGATCCTGCAAGCCCGGCTGGCCCACAGACGGTGATGGTGGCATGTGGCTCATTGGGCGACCCAGTTGCTGTAGATCAAGATGGACGAAGTCCAGCCCAGGAAACAGGAGCCGGATCTCAACCGACCTACGAAGATAGTCAGATCCGTGAAGGCCCATGAAGTATCCGGATCCAGTACGACGAATAAGGGAAGCTGGATCCTTGACGTGCACGACAATGTAATATTCCGTAGTTAGACATCTTGTATTCCGGTTAGGACTCTCCGAGTAAGCCTAGATCTTGGCGCCTTTATAAGCCGGATCCTGGGAGCCCAAGAGGCACAACCACAACTCATTGTAACAACGCGAAACCGCCCAGATAATTCCAGACAAGCAGCAGTAGGCCATGTCATCGTGTAGGTGTTCCGAAGCTGGGTAAACCGCGTACCACCGTCCTAAGGAATCTCTGCCCGATGGCCCCTACTTCTTCTTCCCTCCATGAGGATCCCTCCTATGGAGTACCGTCGAATAGACAACGACAGTTGCTAAAAAATGTCTCCTCCAGCAGGCAAGACATCACAATTAGCTGAATAATCAGCATTCTTGTCTAGCCTTTTCCTAATTTTTGGGCATATTCTTCCATGCCATTTGGTTTGTGCTTCAATTAGCTTGGACTCCATTCTGTGAATCAGCTTCCGCAATATATTATCGAGCATGGACTGTATTGGAAGCTCCCTAGCTTCTAATATGTAGCTGACAGTCAATGCTATTTTACCTGTTTAAAACCTCACATATGTTGTTGAGAAGGATATCACACTTTGGAAAATCAGAGAAGAATGCTTTCACCCATGTGTTAGGTGGCAGCTGCTCTACCCAGTCATAAGCATCAATGCTGTCAGACTTCATCTTCTCCATATTCTTCTCCCACCTAGGAATATTTGAGCTTCTAGCAATTGCTGTAACATCCCAAATTTTAAAACAAAAAAAATGAATTTCACTTATTTCAACAATTGGAGCCAACAAAAAATTTGGGTTTACTTTCTCTTATGTGCATAGTGCTCATACTGAGTATTGTGAGTTTTGCTTTGATGATTGTTGAAGTTAATTAACAATGCTCCTAAAACCCAAACCTTGCTCTTTGAAGTCAAAAAGAAACCAAACAAAAGAAAAGGGAAATAAAAGAAAAAGACATATGAGAGCAAATAGCAATTTTTCAAATCTTGGCCTAAGCCATTTCTACATTGTGGAGATGGTTGGAAACCATTAGTAAACTTAACCTAACACTCATTGAACTCAAAACAAGGACCTTTGGTCAAAGAAAAATAAAATAAAATAAAAACATGAAATCCACATATGAGGCTATGGCCACTTTTGCAAATCTGTAAACTATGACATTTTACTTTGTGCCAATGGTTTGGAAACATAATTAAACACTAAATAACACCTTTTGGATCAAGGAAACACAAATCAAATCAAAGGAAATATCAAAACCGAGTTACATGTGATAATGGTCACATGTGACAATTTTAACATCTTACCCTCTTTGAGCCCCTGTGTTAATAGATTCTTAAACCAAACTCTCCCAACTCTTTGCACCTCATCCAAGACCTCATCAAGCTGAACACTTTTGATGTTGACCACTTTGACTAGTTCCTTTTCTATTTCTTAATATAAGGATGCAAAGTGGCAATGTTGAATCAGATTTAAGATCACCCCACATTTGGATTTTCACAAAACCACTCAAATTTGCCCACCACCACCACCAACAGAAGCCAAACCATATTTGTTTCACACCCATAAAAGGATTTGGCAAAATTCAAAAATAATTTTCTTTCGGCCATTACATCAAACACCTTGTGTGCAATTTTGGTGATATGATCATACCCTCTAATATCCATTGGGTATTGGTCTAAACCAGTGCTCAAGTGTGATGATTATCATCCTTGTACCTCCTCTGGATCAAGCCGTTCTTTGCAGCAATGATAAAAGTGGAGAAATGATCTGATGAGGACATCCCTACCACACTACCACCTCCGTCATTACCTACTGAAGATGAGCCTGCTGTGAAGCTCAAGTCCAATGAAGTCAGGATTGGACCTATTACAAGAGCTCGTGCGAACCTACTTAAACAACAGGTGAACTTGTTCCTAAACGATACTTTGATTGATCAGAACTTTATACTACCTAAGTCCTATTACTTATGTATCATCAGGTATGAAGAGGAGACAAGCATCGCACGAGGAGGAGAGGAGCAGCTGGACGTGAAGATGGACGTGGAGCTGGACAAGGAGATAGACATGAAGATATCTCATGGACACGCGAGGGAGGAGCGGGAGGCATGCGCGAGAGGAGAAGATGAAGTCCATGCCGGCCCAGCACTCGGTTAGACCGGCCTCCACGTCGGCGCGCCCGGTTCCTGGCCCGGTCCGACCGGGCGGCAGGCCGGATCCACCCCGGCGCCAACCGGGCGCCACGCTGACTGCTGATACGTCTCCGACGTATCGATAATTTCTTATGTTCCATGCCATATTATTGATGATTCCTACATGTTATATGCACACTTTATGTCATATTCGTGCATTTTCTGGAACTAACCTATTAACAAGATGCCGAAGTGCCAGTTGTTGTTTTCTGCTGTTTTTGGTTTCAGAAATCCTAGTAACGAAATATTCTTGGAATTGGACGAAATCAAGTCCCAGGGTCCTATTTTGCCACGAACCTTCCAGAAGACCGAAGAGCATACGAAGTGGGGCCACGAGGTGGCCAGACCACAAGGCGGTGCGGCCAAAGGGGGGCCCGCGCCGCCCTGTGGTGTGGGCCCCTCGTCAGCCCCCCGACTCTGCCCTTCCGCCTACTTAAAGCCTCCGTCGCGAAAACCCTGAGGAGAAAAAACCACGATACGGAAAACCTTCCAGAGACGCCGCCGCCGCCAATCCCATCACGGGGGATTCTGGAGATCTCCTCCGGCACCCTGCCGGAGAGGGGATTCATCTCCCGGAGGACTCTACACCGCCATGGTCGCCTCCGGAGTGATGAGTGAGTAGTTCACCCCTCGACTATGGGTCCATATCAGTAGCTAGATGGTTGTCTTCTCCTCATTGTGCTTCATTGTTGGATCTTGTGAGCTGCCTAACATGATCAAGATCATCTATCTGTAATGCTATATGTTGTGTTTGTCTGGATCCGATGGATAGAGAATACCATGTTATGTTAATTATCAAGTTATTACCTATGTGTTGTTTATGATCTTGCATGCTCTCCATTATTAGTAGAGGCTCGGCCAAGTTGAAGCTAGTAACTCCAAGAGGGAGTATTTATGCTCGATAGTGGGTTCATGCCTGCATTGACACCAGGGGAGTGACGAAACCCCTAAGGTTGTGTTGTGTTGTTGCCACTAGGGATAAAACATTGATGCTATGTTCGAGGATGTATTTATTGATTACATTACGCACTATACTTAATGCAATTGTCTGTTGCTTTGCAACTTAATACTAGAAGGGGTTCGGACGATAACTGATACGTCTCCGACGTATCGATAATTTCTTATGTTCTATGCCATATTATTGATGATACCTACATGTTTTATGCACACTTTATGTCATATTCGTGCATTTTCTGGAACTAACCTATTAACAAGATGCCGAAGTGCCGGCTCTCGTTTTTCGTTGTTTTTGGTTTCGTAAATCCTAGTAACGAAATATTCTCGGAATTGGACGAAACGAAGACCCAGGTGCCTATTTCGCCACGAACCTTCCGGAAGATCGAAGAGCATACGAAGTGGGGCCACGAGGTGGCCAAACCACATGGCGGCGCGGCCAAGGGGGCCCGCGCCGCCCCGTGGTGTGGGCCCTCGTCGGCCCCCGACTCTGCCCTTCCGCCTACTTAAAGTCTCCGTCGCGAAACCCCTGAGGCGAAAAACCACGATACGGAAAACCTTACTGAGATTCCGCCGCCGATCCCATCTCGGGGGATTCTGGAGATCTCCTCCGGCACCCTGCCGGAGAGGGGATTCATCTCCCGGAGGACTCTACACCGCCATGGTCGCCTCCGGAGTGATGAGTGAGTAGTTCACCCCTGGACTATGGGTCCATAGCAGTAGCTAGATGGTTGTCTTCTCCTCATTGTGCTTAATTGTTGGATCTTGTGAGCTGCCTAACATGATCAAGATCATCTATCTGTAATTCTATATGTTGTGTTTGTCGGGATCCGATGGATAGAGAATACCATGTTATGTTAATTATCAAGTTATTACATATGTGTTGTTTATGATCTTGCATGCTCTCCGTTACTAGTAGAGGCTCGGCCAAGTTTTTGCTTTTAACTCCAAGAGGGAGTATTTATGCTCGATAGTGGGTTCATGCCCGCATTGACACCGGGACAAGTGACGAAAGTTCTAAGGTTGTGTTGTGCTGTTGCCACTAGGGATAAAACATTGGCGCTATGTCCGAGGATGTAGTTGTTGATTACATTACGCACCATACTTAATGCAATTGTCCGTTGCTTTGCAACTTAATACCGGAAGGGGTTCGGATGATAACCTCGAAGGTGGACTTTTAGGCATGGATGCGCTTGGATGGCGGTCTATGTACTTTGTCGTAATGCCCAATTAAATCTCACTATACTTATCATGTCATGTATGTGCATTGTTATGCCCTCTCTATTTGTCAATTGCCCGACCGTAATTTGTTCACCCAACATGCTTTTATCTTATGGGAGAGACACCTCTAGTGAACTGTGGACCCCGGTCCATTCTTTAATACTGAAATACAAATCTGTCGCAATACTTGTTTTTACTATTTTCTCTGCAAACAATCATCTTCCACACAATACGGTTAATCCTTTGTTACAGCAAGCCGAGTGAGATTGACAACCTCACTCGTTTCGTTGGGGCAAAGTACTTTGGTTGTGTTGTGCAGGTTCCACGTTGGCGCCGAATCCCCGGTGTTGCGCCGCACTACATCCCGCCGCCATCAACCTTCAACGTGCTTCTTGGCTCCTCCTGGTTCGATAAACCTTGGTTTCTTTCTCGAGGGAAAACTTGCTGCCGTGCGCATCATACCTTCCTCTTGGGGTTGCCCAACGAACGTGTGAAATACACGCCATCAAGCATATTTTCTAGCGCCGTTGCCGGGGAGATCAAGACACGCTGCAAGGGGAGTCTCCACTTCTCAATCTCTTTACTTTGTTTTTGTCTTGCTTTATTTTATTTACTACTTTGTTTGTTGCACTCTATATCAAAAACACAAAAAAAATTAGTTTACTTGCATTTACTTTACTTGATTCATCATGTTTCCTTTTAATTTTACCACAAAGAACATACCGGTAGGACAAGGGTCTATAATTGGGAGAAACAATATAGAAGAATTTTTCACTCATGTCAGTACCACTGAAGATTTTGAAGATAGACACTTGGTAGAACTTGCTCCCACTTATGAAATTTTTGCCGCTGCTTTAGTTCGCATGTTGGAAACTAAATTTGTTAATCTCAATCCTATAATCCAACACATGTTTCTTACACTTGGTGATTTGGAAGAGGGGGAAAAGAAAGATTTTGTTTTAGAAACCCTTCTTAGAGAATTTGGTGGTCTAGCAAGAGAGGCTAGAAAGGTCTTTGCTAAATTTAATATGCTTGGTTCTCATACTAATTTTGTTAGTCTCCTTGAAAAAATGGATATGGATAGAATAAGGTACACTAAAAATACTAATGATGGTGGGGAGATCAAAGCACCAATACCATGTAAACTCCTAGCTATAAATGATGCACTAGAAAATAACTATGCTTGGCTTGTTCCTGAAAATTTGTTCGATGAGAGTAGCAAGCCCAAGACTAATGAGAAGGGAGACGCTGAAACTTATGTATCCAATATACCATGCATGGTTGAGAAAACTCCAAACCCCGCTGTAGGTGCACCACCCTTTGATAATACTTGAGATACACTTTCTGCGCCTAGCTGAAAGGCGTTAAAGAAAAGCGCTTATGGGAGACAACCCATGTTTTTACTATAGTATTTTCGTTTTATATTTGAGACTTGGAAGTTGTTTACTACTTTAGTAACCTCTCCTTATCTTAGTTTTATGTTTTGTTGTGCCAAGTAAAGTCTTTGATAGAAAAGTAAGTACTAGATTTGGATTACTGCGCAGTTCCAGATTTCTTTGCTGTCACGAATCTGGGTCTATCTCCCCGTAGGTAGCTCAGAAAATTAAGCCAATTTACGAGCATGATCCTCAGATATGTACGTAACTTTCATTCAATTTGAGCATTTTCGTTTGAGCAAGTCTGGTGGCCTAATAAAATCCATCTTTACGGATCTGTTCGTTTTGACAGATTCTGTCTTTTATTTTGCATTGCCTCTTTTGCTATGTTGGATGAATTTCTTTGATCCATTAATGTCCAGTAGCTTTATGCAATGTCCAGAAGTGTTAAGAATGATTGTGTCACCTCTCAACATGTGAATTTTTATTATGCACTAACCCTCTAATGAGTTGTTTCGAGTTTGGTGTGGAGGAAGTTTTCAAGGATCAAGAGAGGAGTATGATGCAACATGATCAAGGAGAGTGAAAGCTCTAAGCTTGGGGATGCCCCGGTGGTTCACCCCTGCATATTATAAGAAGACTCAAGCGTCTAAGCTTGGGGATGCCCAAGGCATCCCCTTCTTCATCGACAACATTATCAGGTTCCTCCCCTGAAACTATATTTTTATTCCGTCACATCTTATGCACTTTGCTTGGAGCGTCGCTTTGTTTTTATTTTTGTTTTGTTTGAATAAAATGGATCCTAGCATTCACTTTGTGGGAGAGAGACACGCTCCGCTGTAGCATATGGAAAAATATGTCCTTAGGCTCTACTCATAGTATTCATGGCGAAGTTTCATCTTCGTTAAATTGTTATATGGTTGGAATTGGAAAATACTACATGTAGTAATTCTAAAATGTCTTGGATAATTTGATGCTTGGCAATTGTTGTGCTCATGTTTAAGCTCTTGCATCATATACTTTGCACCCATTAATGAAGAAATACTTAGAGCTTGCTAATTTGGTTTGCATATTTGGTTTCTCTAGAGTCTAGATAACATCTAGTTTTGAGTTTTGAACAACAAGAAAGACGGTGTAGAGTCTTATAATGTTTACCATATGTCTTTTATGTGAGTTTTGCTATACCGTTCATCCTTGTGTTTGTTTCAAATAACCTTGCTAGCCTAAACCTTGTATCGAGAGGGAATACTTCTCATGCATCCAAATACTTGAGCCAACTACTATGCCATTTGTGTCCACCATATCTACCTACTACATGGTATTTCTCCGCCATTCCAAAGTAAATTGCTTGAGTGCTACCTTTAAAATTCCATCATTCACCTTTGCAATATATAGCTCATGGGACAAATAGCTTAAAAACTATTGTGGTATTGAATATGTACTTATGCATTTTATCTCTTATTAAGTTGCTTGTTGTGCGATAACCATGCTTCCGGGGACGCCATCAACTATTCTTTGTTGAATATCATGTGAGTTGCTATGCATGTCCGTCTTGTCCGAAGTAAGAGAGATCTACCACCTTTATGGTTGGAGCATGTATATTGTTAGAGAAGAACATTGGGCCGCTAACTAAAGCCATGAATCATGGTGGAAGTTTCAGTTTTGGACACACATCCTCAATCTCATATGAGAATAATAATTGTTGTCACATGCTTATGCATTAAAGAGGAGTCCATTATCTGTTGTCCATGTTGTCCCGGTATGGATGTCTAAGTTGAGAATAATCAAAAGCGAGAAATCCAAAATGCGAGCTTTCTCCTTAGACCTTTGTACAGAGCGGCATGGAGGTACCCCATTGTGACACTTGGTTAAAACATGTGCATTGCAAAGATCCGGTAGTCCAAGTTAATTAGGACAAGGTGCGGGCACTATTAGTATACTATGCATGAGGCTTGCAACTTGTAAGATATAATGTACATAACTCATATGCTTTATTACTACCGTTGACAAAATTGTTTCATGTTTTCAAAATAAAAGCTCTGGCACAAATATAGCAATCGATGCTTTCCTCTTTGAAGGACCTTTCTCTTTACTTTTATGTTGAGTCAGCTTCACCTATCTCTCTCCACCTCAAGAAGCAAACACTTGTGTGAACTGTGCATTGATTCTTACATACTTGCATATTGTACTTGTTATATTACTCTATGTTGACAATTATCCATGAGATATACATGTTACAAGTTGAAAGCAACCGCTGAAACTTAATCTTCCTTTGTGTTGCTTCAATACCTTTACTTTTATTTATTGCTTTATGAGTTAACTCTTATGCAAGACTTATTGATGCTTGTCTTGAAGTACTATTCATGAAAAGTCTTTGCTTTATGATTCACTTGTTTACTCATGTCATTACCATTGTTTTGATCGCTGCATCCACTACATATGTTTACAAATAGTATGATCAAGGTTATGATGGCATATCACTTCAGAAATTATCTTTGTTATCGTTTTACCTCCCGAGCAGAACTAAGCTTGGGGATGCTTGATACGTCTCCGACGTATCGATAATTTCTTATGTTCTATGCCATATTATTGATGATACCTACATGTTTTATGCACACTTTATGTCATATTCGTGCATTTTCCGGAACTAACCTATTAACAAGATGCCAAAGTGCCGCTCTCGTTTTCTGCTGTTTTTGGTTTCGTAAATCCTAGTAACGAAATATTCTCGGAATTGGACGAAACGAAGACCCGAGTGCCTATTTCGCCACGAACCTTCCAGAAGACCGAAGAGCATACGAAGTGGGGCCACGAGGTGGCCAAACCACATGGCGGCGCGGCCAAGGGGGGGCCCGCGCCGCCCTGTGGTGTGGGCCCCTCGTCAGGCCCCCGACTCTGCCCTTCCGCCTACTTAAAGTCTCCGTCGCGAAACCCCTGAGGCGAAAAACCACGATACGGAAAACCTTACTGAGACGCCGCCGCCGATCCCATCTCGGGGATTCCGGAGATCTCCTTCGGCACCTCGCCGGAGAGGGGATTCATCTCCCGGAGGACTCTACACCGCCATGGTCGCCTCCGGAGTGATGAGTGAGTAGTTCACCCCTGGACTATGGGTCCATAGCAGTAGCTAGATGGTTGTCTTCTCCTCATTGTGCTTCATTGTTGGATCTTGTGAGCTGCCTAACATGATCAAGATCATCTATCTGTAATTCTATATGTTGTCTTTGTCGGGATCCGATGGATAGAGAATACCATGTTATGTTAATTATCAAGTTATTACATATGTGTTGTTTATGATCTTGCATGCTCTCCGTTACTAGTAGAGGCTCTGGCCAAGTTTTTGCTTTTAACTCCAAGAGGGAGTATTTATGCTCGATAGTGGGTTCATGCCCGCATTGACACTCGGGACGATGGACGTAAAGTTCTAAGGTTGTGTTGTGCTGTTTCCACTAGGGATAAAACATTGGCGCTATGTCCGAGGATGTAGTTGTTGATTACATTACGCACCATACTTAATGCAATTGTCTCGTTGCTTTGCAACTTAATACTGGAAGGGGTTCGGATGATAACCTCGAAGGTGGACTTTTTAGGCATAGATGCAGTTGGATGGCGGTCTATGTACTTTGTCGTAATGCCCAATTAAATCTCACTATACTTATCATGTCATGTATGTGCATTGTTATGCCCTCTCTATTTGTCAATTGCCCGACCGTAATTTGTTCACCCAACATGCTTTTATCTTATGGGAGAGACACCTCTAGTGAACTGTGGACCCCGGTCCATTCTTTAATACTCGAAATACAAATCTGCTCGCAATACTTGTTTTTACTATTTTCTCTCGCAAACAATCATCTTCCACACAATACGGTTAATCCTTTGTTACAGCAAGCTGGTGAGATTGACAACCTCATCTGTTTCGTTGGGGCAAAGTACTTTGGTTGTGTTGTGCAGGTTCCACGTTGGCGCCGGAATCCCCGGTGTTGCGCCGCACTACATCCCGCCGCCATCAACCTTCAACGTGCTTCTTGGCTCCTCCTGGTTCGATAAACCTTGGTTTCTTTCTGAGGGAAAACTTGCTGCTGTGCGCATCATACCTTCCTCTTGGGGTTGCCCAACGAACGTGTGAAATACACGCCATCAATAACCTGAAGGTGGACTTTTTAGGCATAGATGCAGTTGGATGGCGGTCTATGTACTTTGTCGTAATGCCCAATTGAATCTCACTATATTTATCATGACATGTATGTGCATTGTTATGCCCTCTCTATTTGTCAATTGCCCGACTGTAATTTGTTCACCCAACATGCTTTTATCTTATGGGAGAGACACCTCTAGTGAACTGTGGACCCCGGTCCATTCTTTTAATACCGAAATACAAATCTGCTGCAATACTTGTTTTTACTCGTTTTCTCTCGCAAACAATCATCTTCCACACAATACGGTTAATCCTTTGTTACAGCAAGCTCGGTGAGATTGAAAACCTCACTCGTTTCGTTGGGGCAAAGTACTTTGGTTGTGTTGTGCAGGTTCCACGTTGGCGCCGGAATCTCTGGTGTTGCGCCGCACTACATCCCGCCGCCATCAACCTTCAACGTGCTTCTTGGCTCCTACTGGTTCGATAAACCTTGGTTTCTTACTGAGGGAAACTTGCTGTTGTACGCATCACACCTTCCACTTGGGGTTCCCAACGGGCGTGTGCTTTACGCGTCATCAACTGCAACCGGGCGGGTTACTGCGCCACAATTCTGAAGCCCGGTTGTCACCCGGTCCCTGGCCCGGTTTGAACCGGCCAGACCGGTCCCAGGCCCGGTCGACCGGTCCCCAGACCGGCCGTGTCCGAGTCTGTCTCGACCAGATCTATTCTGGGTCGCTTATTCTTGTATCTTTTCGACCAGAAGTCGTCCCGGACGCCTATATAAGTGCCCAGGACGCCCCCTAGCTGCTTTAGACCTCGTTTAAGATAAACCCTAGTTCTTAGTTGTTTGCTCTGCAAAACTATTGAATTCCCTACACCATATTGCTTGATATTGTGTAGATCCTGTTAAAGTCTTGTGTGATCTGCTGTTCCATTGGGAATTAGACGGTTGCGACTTACCGCTTCGTGGTCGGCGGCTATGTGCGCAAGTGTGTGGAGTTGCGAATATCTTGCAGGGTTGAGAGCTATTGCATTGGCGATAGGGACCAATCGAGAGATCTCGTTGCGTCATACAAGTTATCTTCCACTACATCGTCGTGTTCCTCCGCTGCTATCACCCCGTGATCATCATCACCACCGTTGCTTACTGAGAAGATCGGGCCGCCCCATATCATCTTGGTATCAGATTTCCATTTTTCCTCGGTAAGCCATCCACAATCCACCCCATAGTTGAGTTGTGAGTGTTTCCTATCCAGAAAAAGGCAAAAAAAATTAGGGTTAGGGTTTGCCATAGCCTTAGATTGCACTAATTTCAAGTTTTTGTTGCTTTTCGTAATTGTTTTTGCGTATCTTTTCTTGCATTTAGTATTGTTAGGGTTTGAATCTCTATTATCGTCTAGTGTCAGTTTTGTTACTCCGAGTCCACATAGCGTACAGTATGCTTGTTTCCAACCATAGACACAGCCTATCGATATAAAGTGACTAGGAACTTCCCCAGAAGAGACTAGTTTTCCCGCTCGACAGGCTGCCCATTAGGGTTTCGGTGCTTTGCATATCTTGTTGGCCGTGTTATCAAGGAGTTGTGTCATAAAAAAACAGAAAAAGTGAAAAGAAGCAAAAAGAGCTACATAGCTGCATTACAAAAAGAAAATCCAAAAAGAAAAGTGAAGTGCTAGTTGAATCAAGTGAAGGCCTAAGTTTACTTTACCGCACCCGTAGTTGAGCAATCTTGTGCCCGTCTCGTTGAGCTTTGCTAGCGTCTCTCTAGTGCATTGCAACCTTTCCTCCATATAGTTGCATTGCCCCATTATATCGCCTTGTGTGAGTATCACTGGTTGTCTACGGTCAGCGGTAGAGCTTGTTATTGGTGCAAACAGGTAGCCTACCTACAGCCCCACATATACCCTGCTTTGTCGTGTGATTTGTTCTTATATCCTTGATATTCGCTTCGCTACATCCGTGCACTAGTTGTTACTACAAGTGGTAAACAACACTAATTTACTTTGGAATGGTAAGATCGCCTTTTCTTATCAGTTGTTGAGTGAGTTGTGAGAGTACCACCATATATTTTTGATTTAGTGCACTAACCTACTAACGATGTCTGCTAGTGATCATAATCTTGTTAACCAGGAAAACAAGAGTGCTGCAGACCTCATCACATGGAGGGAGTTTGAGGCTCTTCGTAATGAGATGCGACGTGAATTCCGCGCTCAGGACGATGTGCTTAATGGGAAGGTTGAAGAGATCAACCAAAAGTTGGATGCTACTAATGCGACCGTCACCACAATGGCTGATCAAGTGACGGATATACAGCGCAATATTGCAGATATGCGCCTCGCTATTGAGAATTTAACCGCACAACAACAACAAGACGAAGACGAAGATCCTGAGCTTCAAGATGACGCATACAATGCTCGTGGTGCGCCGCATGGTAATCATCCTCGAGGATGGGCTCCACTTGGCCACAATGGTCGTGGACATGATGAGGAAGACGGATTGGGTAAGCCCAAGTTTACTATACCCAAGTTTGAAGGCGGTGCTGATGTTGAAGAATACCTCACTTGGGAGCTCAAGATTGAGAAGTTATGGAGCTTACATCCACATTATACTGAAGATAGGAAGATCAAGCTTGCTTCTTCCGAATTTGATGGCTATGCATTGCGTTGGTGGGATGCTTTTGTTCGTAACCGAGATGAGGATGGTGAGCAACCTATACGCACATGGCGTGCCATGAAGGAGGCAATGACTTCTCGCTTTGTGCCTACAAATTACTTGCGAAATATATACGATAAGCTGACTCTATTGAGACAAGGTGTGAAGACTGTGGATGAATACTACATGGAGATGGAGATGCTTATGCAGCGTGGCCGTGTCCGTGAGTCTCTCGAGATGACAATGCAGCGTTTCCTCAACGGATTGAAGTATGATATCAAAGGCATTGTTCGTCACTACAGTTACACCAATATGAATCAATTGTTACATCATGCAAGAGAAGCTGAATCACAGTTGGCTGACGAAGCAAAGATTAAAGGTCGAGCTTCAGGAGCTGGGCGTTTTACACCCCGCGCGGCCCCATCTACGGTGCCCGCGCCTTCGACGCGCTCCGCCCCTTACTCTACTCTGCCTAGCAAGCCGGTCTCCAAGGTGTCTCACACAAAGAAGTCTGAATCTGCTGCAAGTACGAGTGGCTCTAATGTGTCTACTGCGCGTAACCATGATATGGCTTGTCACACATGTGGTGGCAAAGGTCACTTTGGAGAGATTTTCCTAACCGCAAAGTCATGATTATCAATGAGGACAATGAGTATGAGACTGGAGATGATGTTGATCCTAATGCTCCAGAAGATGATGACTATGACACTGATGGTGAAGATGCATATCCGTCTGATGCTCGCACCATTGTTGTGTCGCAGCGTGCTCTTAATGTGTTGCCTAGTGCCTCTACTCGCCGCTGCAGCTTGTTCCAAACAAAGGCTTTAGTTGGTCCTGACAAGGCTTGCAAGGTCATTATTGATGGCGGGAGTTGCCGCAATTTAGCAAGCAAAGAGTTGTGTACCAAGCTGAAGTTGAAGTATCTACCGCACCCGCATCCATACTATATTCAGTGGTTGAGCGGCAATGGTGAGATGAAGGTAAACCACATGGTGCGTGTTGAGTTTTCTATTGGACCGTATAAGGATTGCATTGATATTGATGTGGTTCCTATGACGGTGTGTCACCTACTATTGGGTCGGCCTTGGCTATATGATCGTTTTGTGCAACACAACGGCCGTGCCAATACATATCACTTGCAGTTCAAGGGCAAGAAAAACAACTTACAACCTATGACACCACAGCAAATTGTCAATGAATCTCGTCAGAAAGTTGAAGTAAACTTGGAGGATGCTTCTATAGATAGGCGAGAGAATTGTAATGTTGTGAGTGATATAACGAAAAGTGAGAGAGTGAATTCCTTAGTCTCATTAGCCACCAAAGAAGACATGCGAGAATTTAGTGAGGATCCTACAACCATGCCTCTTGTGCTTTTGTACAGGGGTACGGTTTTGGTTTCTAACGACAGGACCCCTCTTCCTCTTGGTGTTTCTAATGTTTTGCAGGAATTTGGCGACGTGTTTCCGGATGAGGTACCCGCAGGGCTTCCACCATTGCGCGGTATTGAGCATCAAATCGACTTGATCCCCGGAACTTTGCTACCCAATCGGGCACCATATAGAACGAACCCCGAAGAAACGAAGGAGATACAGAAGCAAGTACAAGCGCTACTCGACAAAGGTTATATCCGCATAAGCCTTAGTCCTTGTGCTGTTCCTTTTATTTTAGTTCCTAAGAAAGATGGTACATGGTGTATGTGCGTAGATTGTAGAGCTACAAATAACATCACTATTTGATATCGTCACCCTATTCCCCGTTTAGAGGATATGCTAGATGAATTGAGTGGTGCTGTTGTGTTCTCTAAAATTGATTTGCGTAGTGGTTATCATCAAATTAGGATGAAAGAAGGGGATGAATGGAAAACAGCCTTTAAAACAAAATTTGGTTTATATGAGTGGTTAGTAATGCCTTTTGGTTTGACTAATGCACCTAGCACTTTCATGAGACTGATGAACCATGTTTTGCGTGCCTTTATTGGCAAATTTGTGGTTGTGTACTTTGATGACATATTAATCTACAGCCGCAATGAATCTGATCATACTATACATATTCGACATGTTTTGCAAGTGTTGCGTGATAATAAACTCTATGGTAATCTTGAGAAGTGCACATTTTGCAAAGATAAGGTCATATTTCTGGGTTATGTTGTCTCTCAGCATGGAGTAGAAGTAGATGTGTCTAAAATTGAAGCTATTCAAAATTGGCCTACTCCCATGAATGTGAGTCAAGTTAGCAGTTTTCATGGTCTAGCTGGGTTTTATAGAAGATTTGTGCCCAACTTTAGTACTATTGCTGCACCTTTGAATGACTTAACTAAAAAGGGTGTAATATTTGAGTGGGGCGCAGCCCAAGATCATGCTTTTGATGAACTCAAGAGATTGTTAATATCTGCACCGTTGCTTGCACTTCCTGATTTCAGTAAGCAATTTGAGATTGAATGTGATGCTAGTGGTATTGGAATTGGTGGTGTGTTGATGCAAGAGGGTCGCCCAATTGCATATTTTTCTGAGAAACTGTCTGGTGCTAAGTTGAACTATCCTATATATGATAAAGAATTGTATGCCTTAATTAGAGTTCTTGAGGTTTGGCAACATTACTTGTGGCCAAAAGAATTTATCATACATTCTGATCATGAAGCTTTAAAATACCCGAAAGCTCGCCTACTTTGCATAAGCGTCTTGCTAAGTGGGTTGAGTTCATTGAGTCTTTTCCATACATAATTAAGCATAAGAAGGGAAAAGATAATATTGTTGCTGATGCTCTATCTAGGAAGAATATGCTATTAACTCAACTTGATGTTAAAATTCCTGGATTAGAAGTACTATGTGATTTGTATGCTACTGATCATGATTTTGCTGAACCATATCGCTTATGTGCTCTTGGTAAAGCATGGGAAAAATATCACATACATGATGGGTTCTTGTTTAGAGCTAACAAACTATGTGTTCCAGAATCGTCTGTGCGTTTGCTCTTATTGCGGGAATCACATGCCGGAGGTTTGATGGGTCACTTTGGGCGTGAGAAGACGCTACTCATGCTAGCTGACCACTTTTATTGGCCAAAGATGAGGCGGGATGTGGACAGGTATGTGAAGAGGTGCATTACTTGCAACAAGTCCAAGTCCAAGCTGAAGCCTTACGGTTTTTATACTCCTTTACCGGCACCTACTACACCATGGGAGGATATAAGTATGGATTTTGTGTTAGGTTTGCCACGTACTAAGAGAGGCCATGATTCTATATTTGTGGTAGTGGACAGATTTTCTAAAATGTCACACGCTATTGCCTGCCACAAAAGCGACGATGTGTCGCATATTGCTAACCTGTTTTTCAGGGAGGTTGTACGACTACATGGAGTCCCCAAGACTATTGTTTCTGATCGTGATGTGAAGTTTATGAGCTACTTCTGGAAGACGCTGTGGAGAAAGCTGTGGACGAAGCTACTGTTCAGTACTACTTGTCATCCCCAAACTGATGGTCAAACTGAAGTGGTGAATAGAACATTGTCACAACTATTGAGATCCATGATCAAGAAGAACTTGAAGGAGTGGGAAGAGTGTTTGCCGCATGTGGAGTTTGCTTACAACAGGGCGGTACATTCTACCACGGAGCTATGTCCTTTTGAAGTGGTGTATGGTTTCAAACGCATTACTCCACTTGACTTGTTGCCTTTACCCATACATGAGAGAGTTAATATGGAGGCATCCAAGAGGGCAGATTTTGTGCGAAAGATCCATGTGAAAACTAAAGAGTTGATTGAAAAGAAAGGCAAGAGCAATGCTGCAAGGATAAATAAGAAGCGCAAGGAGATGTTGTTCAAGCCTAGTGATATGGTCTGGGTACATTTTCGCAAGGATAGGTTCCCGAAGCTACGGAAGTCGAAGTTGAAGCCTCGTGGTGCTGGTCCTTACAAAGTGCTTGCCAAGATCAATGATAATGCATACTCGGTAGATCTTCCAGTTGATGAGTTTGGTGTCAGTAATTCTTTCAATGTTGCTGATTTGACATTGTATGACGGAGAAGACCTTGGAGCGTCGGGGTCGACGCCTTTTGAAGGGGGCGAAGATGATGAGGACATCCCTACCACACTACCACTTCCGTCATTACCTACTGAAGATGAGCCTGCTGTGAAGCTCAAGTCTAATGAAGTCGGGATTGGACCTATTACAAGAGCTCGTGCGAAGCTACTTAAACAACAGGTGAACTTGTTCCTTAACGATCTTTGATTGATCAGAACTTTATACTACCTAAGTCCTATTACTTATGTATCATCAGGTATGAAGAGGAGACAAGCATCGCACGAGGAGGAGAGGAGCAGCTGGACGTGAAGATGGACGTGGAGCTCGACAAGGAGCTGGACATGAAGATATCTCATGGACGCGCGAGGGAGGAGCGGGAGGCATGCGCGAGAGGAGAACATGAAGTCCAGGCCAGCCCAGCACCCGTTCAGACCGGCCGCCACGCCGGCGCACCCTGTTCCTGGCCCGGTCCGACCGGGCGGCAGGCCGGATCCACCCCGGCGCCAACCGGGCGCCACGCTGACTGCAACCGGGCGGGTTACTGCGCCACAATTCTGAAGCCCGGTTGTCACCCGGTCCCTGGCCCGGTTTGAACCAGCCAGCCCGGTCCCAGGCCCGGTCGACCGGTCCCCAGACCGGCCGTGTCCGATTCTGTCTCGACCAGATCTATTCTGGGTCGGTTATTCTTGTATCTTTTCGACCAGACGTCGTCCCGGACGCCTATATAAGTGCCCAGGACGCCCCCTAGCTGCTTTAGACCTCGTTTAAGATAAACCCTAGTTCTTAGTTGTTTGCTCTGCAAAACTATTGAATTCCCTACACCATATTGCTTGATATTGTGTAGATCCTGTTGAAGTCTTGTGTGATCTGCTGTTCCATTGGGAATTCGACGGTTGCAACTTACCGCTTCGTGGTCGGCGGCTACGTGCGCAAGTGTGTGGAGTTGCGAGTATCTTGCAGGGTTGAGAGCTGTTGCATTGGCGACAGGGACCAATCGAGAGATCTCATTGCGTCATACAAGTTATCTTCCACTACATCATCGTGTTCCTCCGCTGCTATCACCCCGTGATCATCATCACCACCGTTGCTTACTAAGAAGATCGGGCCACCCCATATTATGATCAAGACTTGTCCATGCCGTGCACCATGATCACCACCCTGCCAACCCTCACCCTGGTCCTCCCCTCTCTCTCCCACCATGTCAACTATGCTTGTCTCACTCCCCTGACCTTACTGGCGCAAGCCCTGGCCCAGGAGAGCAAGCCAACGCCGGGAACACGCACGGCAGGACGCCTATATAAGTGCCCATGATGACAGAACGCTCCAGAACGCGCACGGCGACGCTCTGGACGCGACAGAACACCTGCCCGCCCTTGTCACCCTGACCTCCTCTCGCCCCCTTTCTTTCTCCTACACGATCACCAGGACCACGGCTACCTCGTAGACACGCTCGATTGCCCACGCATGCCCTGTCACCGTCGCCATGGATGACGCTTGTCCACCACAGTACCCGGGTACGTGAGGATGATGACGATGCCCCCGTCCCTCTCCTGGTGCGCCATGATGCGCTTTAGGAACGCCTCAACATAGCCTACAGGACGCAACCACCCCGCTGACCTCTAGCGCCCTCTAGCCCCGTCGTCACCACTCACCTGCCCGCGCCCCCTCGACCACCCCTCGCCGCTATAAAAAGGAGGCATTCCCTGGATGAATTCCTCACACCATTAGCTTCTCCTATCCCTCCTGAGCATCCCTGACTTCCTCCCTTCTCCGATTACACCCTCAGTCGCCGGAATTTGGTCGGAGTTTCCGCAGCAGTAGCTGTAGGGAGAAGGCGATTTCGTCCACCTCAGCACCACCTACGACCCTCCATCGACTCATCGTCGTCTCCGTCACCATTTTCCCGCCTCGCCGACCTCGCTGGACGCCGGTAAGCCTCCCATCGCGACCCCGCTACCCGCCAGTAGGGTTTGGTCTCTGGCGAGCCCTGTCGAGGAAGGTGACGACATGCAACTGTTAGATCACCTTTTAATCCAACGGCTCACCTCGCTACGCACCGCTTCGCTATTTAAAACCCACTGGCGCATGGGACCCAGTGGCAGGCGGCCCGCATGTGCGAGACACACTGCTAGGCCGGCCCAACTCTTTTTCTCCCTCTGGCCCAGTCATTTTCCCGCGCGAGCCCATGTGTTTGAATTTGGGTTAAATAGTTTATTCAAATTCAATATTGGTGCTTTGCTAAAAATTGAGTAACTTCAAATCTACTGAGCCAAATTTGATGAATTTTATATTTTTGGAAAGCCTATGAAATTATCTATCAAACCCCACTGGTTTCAAATCCTAGTTCGTTATAGATCACCTGAAATAAAAATAACAAGGCAGTAGGTTTTCAAATTTCAAACTTTTATTAAAAATCAACCATATTGAATTTTGAGGTGATTCCACCTCTCATAATTAACATTTCGAATAACCTAATTGTTTATATAAAAACATAGCATTGTTGTTTACATGATCATGGGCTAGATTCAAATAATGGGTATGTAGTCATTTCTAGCTCATTTAAATTATTTCAAAAATAGTATTTAAATCCTATGAGATGTAGCATCTCATTTAAATCACTTTCACAAGTAATTCAATGTGAGGTGATGACCTTAGTCTTCATGACCATATATGTTATTACTTGAGAATATTAAATCCTTGCCAAAGTATTATGAAAATTGTATGAGAGGTAGTATCTCATTTAAATCTTTTTTCCCAAATGGATAAATATGAAGTGGTGACCTTGGTCAACATGATCTCATACTTTATCACTTGAGGAAATTAAATCTTAGTATTGGTTTTTCAATGAGAGGAAATTAGTTTTTCAAACTAAATAGAAAACCCTAGTATGAGGTTGAGTGATGAATGTGATGATGATAGATCATCTTGAGTAAGCCATTAAGGCTAAGTAGCCCCCTTAAGTATTGATTGGTGTTTGTTACCGTGTATCCGTTTATAGACGCTAGTACAGAAGGCTACGAGGAGGAGGAGGTCTTCTATGAGGAAGAAGAAGAACACTTTGACCAGTACACCAACCAAGGCAAGCTATACTCTTACAAGTTACCCAAGTGCAAGCTCTACTTGAGCAAGGCACCAATACCATACTACTTTGTGTCTTACTTTCCAAGTCCCAGTTTTTATCTCACAAAGCTTTTATTTTGATTATCAGAGTTTACTTTTATAGTTAACTTGAGTCTATATATGGAGTAGTACGAGAACATCAAGGTTAGCCTAAAGAGCTACAAGCTAGTTAGCACCCCTCATGATTAGTTGCTAGTGCTAAACTAAAATTGACTACTCGTGATGGGAACTTGTGAAGAAAGTGATTTTGAAAACCTTGGAATGATGGTTCATTCTATTGAAAGTTTTGAAGGTGAATATGATCCTTGAATGATATGGTGACTCTTTGACAAAAACTGATGGTTGGGTTCGAATGCGGTACCATTCCAATTTCAAGTAGCCCCACAATACCAGAATCTGGGTAAGGCTTAACTGGAAACTTATGTATCTTAGTATGGTTTCCCTCTGAACAAGCGTCATAGGGGTTATGCCGAGACTGCCTCCGTTGAAAGTGAAATGACGTGAAATGAGGTGAATGTCCGACCCAAGCCCTGTGCAGTTCCCGGGTTGGCGGTTTGCCCTCACTGGGAGGCCAAGCTCATAGGGAGAGGTGCCTATACTAGGGTATGTAAATGAAAGGTTATGATTGGTAGTTCGCACACTGAGTGTGATAAATCAGGGCCAGTTACCCCTGACGAATTATTGCAATTATTGTGGCACAAGTGTACGACCTCTGCAGAGTGTAAAACTATTCGAATAGCCGCGTCCGCGGTCATGGAAAATTGGAAAGGCCATACTGTTCCGTCATCAGAACTTTTCAAAATGTGACTAGCGACTTGTGACTTGAAAGTGAAATATGACTGTGACTTTGATTCACAACAGAGTTGTGGGAATGACACTAATGTTCCCACTGGAGTTAAGTTAGGAAAATGAAGAGTCTTTTGATTACTAAATGCTTATGAAATAAAACTGGCTTTATGCAAATGAACTTAGAGCTTAGAATCCCATTGATATAGTTGATAGTGCTTACACTAGTATTAGTTTGCGAGTACTTTAAAGTAATCATGGCTTTGTACCTGGCTATTCAAATGGCCAGACTATGAAGAGGAGCACCACTACCAGGAAGACGGACAACAGGACGTCTACGATAAGTAGGACTACTCCTGACGTCAAAAGTTTCCTGTGGAATAGATGGACTCTACTATGTATTCCCGCGATGTGTTTGGTATTTGATCCTTAGATCAATTGTTGTAATGAGACTGGATCATGTGATCCTTTGATGTAAGACTATTATGGTGTTGTAATGAATGATGTGCTGTGATATGAACTTATTATGTCTCGCAAAAACAATCTTCCTGGAATTGCGATGTATGGCATAATAGGCATCTGGACTTAAAAATCCGGGTGTTGACAATTGCACATAGGTCATTTTTAAAGTTGGAAATGTGTTGAACTGGCCTCCAGATGGAATAGGACCTTCCAGGTCACACTACAAGAAAAGTTGCCATGGCCGACGAAGTTGAAGTCGCGCCGTGGTTGCTGGTGTACCATGGCCGACGATTTTTGGTCCCTCCGTGGTGCATGTCAAAACTTTTTTTCTCGTTTTTGAGGCCACCTAGCCCGATGAAAGCGGCCAAAACGTCGCGTATGGTGGCCCGGGACGTGGTGCATCGCGAATTCTCGGGTTCGCCGGCCGAGTCAACGCAAATCCGCACCGCCGAGGGATGTAGGGCCCAGATGGCAGCCTCTCTGGCATTGTTTTTTTCTCGATCGCGCCATCTCGTTCAACGTTCTCCGATCGAGCCGTTTACGATGCAGGATCATGGGTCCCGCATGTCATCCTCTATGAACCAAAATTCTTTCTATTCTTGGATTTTTTTTTACCCCCTGATTTCTGGCTACTTCCTTTGTCTTTAGATCCCTTGCCGCCTTGGAAACGTTGAGACCGCTGCTGCTAAATAGGACCCGCACGTCATCCTCTATGTGCAATCAACTTTCTTTTCTTGGAGTTTTTTTGGCACCTCAAATTTGGTCACTTGCCTTTTTCTTTCGATCCCCTGCCGCCTCTCAAACGGTGATACCGCTGCTGCTAAATGGGACCCGCATGTCATCCTCTATGTACTATAAAACTTTCTTTTCTTGGATTTTTTTGGCACCTCAAATTTGGTCACTTGCCTTTTCTTTCGATCCCCGCCGCCTCTCAAACGGTGATACCGCTCGCTGCTAATCGGGACCCGCATGTCATCCTCTATGTACTATAAAACTTTCTTTTCTTGGATTTTTTTTGGCACCTCAAATTTGGTCACTTGCCTTTTTCTTTCGATCCCCTGCCGCCTCTCAAACGGTGATACCGCTGCTTGCTAAATGGGACCCGCATGTCATCCTCTATGTACTATAAAACTTTCTTTTCTTGGATTTTTTTGGCACCTCAAATTTGGTCACTTGCCTTTTTCTTTCGATCCCCTGCCGCCTCTCAAACGGTGATACCGCTGCTGCTAAATGGGACCCGCATGTCATCCTCTATGTACTATAAATCTTTCTTTTCTTGGATTTTTTTTGGCACCTCAAATTTGGTCACTTGCCTTTTCTTTCGATCTCATGCCACGTTTGAAACGTTGAGAGACCTGCTGGCTCATGGGACCCGCATGTCATCCTCTATGTGCTATAAAAGTTTCCTTTGTTGGATTTTTTTCACCCTCTGATTTTTGGCTTGCCTTTTTCTTTTGATCCCTCGCCCCCTTTGAAACGTTGAGTAAGTTGTTGGCTCAAGGGACCCGCATGTCATCCTCTATGTCCATCAACTTTCTTTTCTTGGATTTTTTTCACCCCCTAATTACTAGCTACTTTCTTTTTCTTTTGATCTCAAGCCGCATTACAAACATTGAGACCGTCTATTGCAAAATGGGACCCACATGTCATCCTCTATGTACAATAAATCTTGTATTATTTTTGGCTCCCGATATTTGGTCACTTGCCTTTTTCTTTCGATCTCATGCCACCTTTGAAACGTTGAGTAAGCTGCTGGCTCATGGGTCCCGCATGTCATCCTCTACGAACAATAAAAGTTTCCTTTCTTGGAGTTATTTTTGACCCCTAATTTCCGGCTATTTGCCTTTTTCTTTTGATCCCCTGCCCCTTTGAAACGATGAGCACGCTATTGGCAGGTCGGTCCCACATGTCATCCTCTATGAACAATAAAAGTTTCCTTCGGTGGATTTATTTTTGACCCCTAATTAATTTCTGGCTATTTCCTTTTTTTTCTTTTGATCCCCTGCCGCCTTGTAATTGTTGAGAATGCTGCTGCCTCATTTTTCTTTTGGTCCTGTGCCGCCTTGGAAACGTTGAGACCGCTGCTACAAAATGGGACCCGCATGTCATCCTCTATGTACAATAAAGTTTCTTTTCTTGGATTATTTTTGGCTCCTGATATTATGTCACTTGGCTTTTTCTTTCGATCTCATGCCGACTTTGAAACGTTGAGGATGCTGCTGCCTCATGGGTCCCGCATGTCATCCTCTCAGAACGATAAATGTTTTCTTTTCTTGTATTTTTTTACCAACTGATTTTTGGCTTTTTTTTTATTTTCGATCCCTGCCGCCTTTGAAACGTTGACGACGCTGCTGGCTCATGGGTCCCCGATGTCGACCTCCCCGTACAAGAAACATGTGATATTTTATTTTGCAGACAATAAACGTTGTATTTCGCTCTGAGCTATTGCAAACGGATAAATTAAATCTTTATATCTACATAAACAAACTTATATGTTGAATCTCCTTGTTTTTTGTTTTTTCGAAGCATAGGACTTTCCTGTTTTTTTTTTGAGAAAAATTCGACCTTTCCTGTTTTGGAGTGGGCTGAAATTGTACGAGTCAAAAGGCCAGCAGGATAGTTCAAAGGCCCAGATGTCCAGATACAGCCCAATTGAAATCTTTATTTTCTTGGATTTTTTTTCACACCCTGATTTCTAGCTACTTCATTTTTCTTTCGGTCCTGTGCCGCCTTGGAAGCGTTGAGACCGCTGCTACAAAATGGGACCCGCATGTCATCCTCTATGTACAATAAAGTTTCTTTTCTTGGATTATTTTTGGCTCTTGATATTATGTCACTTGCCTTTTTCTTTCAATCTCATGCCGACTTTGAAACGTTGAGGAAGCTGCTGGCTCATGGGTCCCGCATGTCATCCTCTATGAACAATAAAAGTTTCCTTTGTTGGATTTATTTTTTTCCCCTAATTTCTGGCTATTTGCCTTTTTCTTTTGATCCCCTGCCCCTTTGAAACGATGACGACGCATGGTGGCAAGTCGGTCCCACATGTCATCCTCTATGAACAATAAAAGTTTCCTTTGATGGATTTATTTTTGACCCTAATTAATTTCCGGCTATTTCCTTTTTTCTTTTGATCCCCTGCCGCCTTGAAATAGTTGAGGATGCTTGCTGCCTCATGGGTCCCGCATGTCATCCTCTCGGAAAGGTAAATGTTTCTTTTCTTGAATTTGTTTACCAACTGATTTTTGGATTATTTTTTTCTTTCGATCTCCTCGCAACCTTTAAAACGTTGACGACGGCTCGCTGGCTCATGGGTCCCCAATGTCGGCCTCCCCATACTTGCAAATCCTCTTTACGCAAAGGTTGTATTTCTAGATAGATAAGGTGGATTCGAATCGCCATGGTTCGAGCAGCTCGGGTAAGCCTTCTTGCATCGATTAATGGAAGTAGTGTATAGCAAGGTCAAGACATGTGGCTCGGTGTAATGAATCTATTTGAATCATGTTGTGGGTTCAATCCGATAGTTCTCTAACGAGTCAGCCAAAATAGAAATTAAGTTTTTTCTAAAACGGAAATGCAAATTAAGATGAACACAAACATTAATTATCATAATAGCTGATCATACATACATACTTGCTAAGAGCAAAAGCTTGCCAGATTTTTACCACCCATAAAATTAATTAGCAGTTCAGATAAGATAACCTTATATAAGTATAACTACAAATGCATTTGCTAAGGGCTCATGGGGAAACAGAACTAGACAACCGTGAACTTTATGACCAGCATGTCACAGCGGCATCGAAAGATCTTGACCTTCAACTTTGATCCAATGCGAAGTTTGGCACCGTCAATGAAATTTTTCCACCTGGAAGTAACAGCCAACCAGCCATCTGTGGGACTGACGGAGTACCGTCCCTCCACGGTGAGACCTTCACTCTCCATGACGAGGGACTTTTAGGCAATTTCTGATTCAAAGCAAGAGATACCACCAAAAATTAGTCAATGGCACCAATGCACTGAACCATGTGAGACTTTGAGCAGAGAAGACATCAAGATAAGAGCAGTTATGTTGTCATATACTCACGAACATAGCCTTCAGATGCGTCCTGGTCACCACACGGGTGGCCACGGCAATGAGCTGAGACCTCGGTGATCTGGCTGGGGCAGGTGCAGGAGCCTGGGCTGGTACACGAGCTGGTGCTGATGCAGGAGACTGCTGGGCAGGTGCAGTAAACGGTGCCTCCAGAGGAACCGGTGCCGATGCAGAGAGGCGATGGGCGGGTGCGGTAACGGTGCGGCTAGAGGAACCAGTGCTCGATGCGGGGAGCTCGCTGGGCAGGTGTAGTATATGGGGCCTCTACGGGAACCAATGCTGATGTAGGGGACTGCTTGGGTAGATGCGATGAACGGAGCTGCGTACGGAGACCGGTGTCGATGCGGGGAGAGTGGGAAGCCGGTGCCGGTGCTGGTGTGGTTGCCCTTTGTGACATCCGCTCATGTTCCATCAGGGGATCTGCAGCTTTGATCATGTTAAACCCGAGCAAGCTAGAACAGAGGGAATGGTTTAGAACAACTGCTCAGAACGAGTTATCAAAAGATATGAGTAGATAAAAGTTACATATTATATATTTGGAAGTGTCTCCAACTACGTAAGCGATTACGTATATCTGCCCGTTTGAGTTTCGATCCTCGGCTCGTCGCCCTTCTTCGGACCGTAGTCAAAAGCAAACTTTCTCCAATCATGTCCATACAAATATGTGATGGCTCGCGTCTTGTAGACATACACCTCATAGACCGTGTAGGTGTTCATCAATTTGTCATTGCCATGCATAGTGAAAGACCCTTCATGTGGACACATCCGGTTAATCATTGGACGAAGTTCACAAGGTACGATCTGCATGTGAAAATTGATACAAATGTAAGAAGCGGGAAGACTAAAAACAAGACTTTACTATATGCCAATTCATGCTAAACCACCGAGAATACATACACTGTAACTACGTGAAGGAGCTACTAGAAAGGTAGATAGAGCCATAGGAGGTGTTATATGCGGGGTATGTACATGGGCCCGCCATATTCCCGCAAGCTCGGCATCGGGATGGTGAAGGAAACATGGGAGGTACTACTGGTGCGTAGCGCTGAATGTAAGTGGAAGAATTAGGTTGTGTAAAGTGCATAGTTCGAGCAATGCAAATGTTGACAAGCGAGTGCATAACACTATGTTACAAAGCGAACAGTGAAAAATTAGTGTATGATGAATATAAGCATGCTAATTTGGTGTTTCCGAATTCCAAAAGCATTAGACAGAGTCGGTGATAATATCGGACATAAATCATGGCATGTATATGTGGCTTAAGAAAATATACCCGAACCCTTGGATGGTTACGGCCCGGCTGGTCCTTGGACTTGAGCTTATATAAGCATCCGGAAGGTGGGGCTGACGAGTAACTTGGTGGCAGCCTCTGCAGATGCCTCATCGGCAGTCGGCTTGCAATCCTTTTGACCAATGAAGGGTTAGCGGTTTCGATCGCATATGAAAATTGAAGAGCAACGGACATCGGCGGTGATATATAAAATGAATCTATGAGACAACGATGCATATAGTGCTGGATGTAAGTGTAAGAATAGGTGTGTGTGTTTCGAACTATTGGTACGCATTAGACAAAGCCGGCAATAAACGGACAAAAATCAAATCATGTATGAGGATTAAGAAAATATACACGCTTACTAAAAAGGGTACCACCCAGTGGCCCGTGGCCTTGTGCTTGAGGAGGTTTTCGGAAGATGGTGGCGGCACCATCGTCTTCACGAGCAGCCTCATTAGGATCATTTTTTATCCATTTGAGTAGAGGCACGAAGTTTCATCCTGCATATGAATAGCAACGAGAACTCATCATTGATATTTAATAAATCTATGAGATAGACTGATGCAAATAGTGCGGGTGTAAGTGGAAGAATAGGGTTGTGCATAGACAACGATTGACAACAATGCAAATGATTACAAAAGAAGCCAATGGAAATCAACGGTTTATATCTTGGATGAGACAGGATCGAAAAGTGAAAAATTAGTGTATGATGATTGTAAGCGGACGCGAGTGTTTCGAACTTTTGGTAAGCATTAGACAAAGCCAACGGTAATTAAACGAGATAATAATGAAATCATGTATGTGGATTAAGAAAATATACCAGATTCATTAAAAGGTCACCACCCAGCTGGCCCATGGCCTCGTGCTTGTAGAGGTTTTTGGAAGATGGTGCCGGCACCATCGTCCTCACAACAGCCTCATTAGCCTCATTTTGCATCCACTTGAGTAAAGGCGCAGCAGTTTCAGCCTGCATAAGAATGGGAACAGATCTCAGCGAGTGATATTGAATGACTCGAGACATGCTGATGCATATAGTGCTGGATGTAAGTGGAAGGGTATGGCCGTGTATGGACAACGAGTTCACAACAATGCAAGGGTGTGTTCGGTTCCGAAACAGCGTGGAATGGAATGGAATGGTTCCATTTCGGAGGAATGGAATGGTTAAATTTTTGTTCGGTTGGGATAAATGGAGAGCGGAAGAGATCGAGGTTAAACTAACCATTTGTCTCAAAATTGTAATTAACAATTGCAAATGACATTTTAATCTCAAAGTCGTAATTAACAGCGCCTAATGGTGCTCTTTTAATCTAAAAATCGTAATTAACATCATTTTTTGTTGGGTTAGGGAAGCTGGAGTAGATGAACATTACTGTATGATGATTGTAAGCAAACGAATTTGGTGTTTCTAAACTTTTGGCTTCGAGATCTTATGGGTTTCAACTCTAGCCTACCCCAACTTGTTTGGGACTGAAAGGCTTGGTTGTTGTTGTTGTTGTTGTAAACATTTGGCAAGCATAGAAAAAACCGACAATAAACAGAGAAAAATCAAGGCATGTTTTGTGGATTAAGAAAATATACCATATTCATTAAAAGATCACCACCCAGCTGGCGCGTGGCCTTGTGCTTGTAGAGGCATTTAGAAGATGGGGCGGCATCAACATATCGCGCACTGATCAGCCGCGAGTTTGATCTTCCTTTTGAGTAAAGGCCCTAAAGTTTCGATCCGCATATGAATAGCAAAACAAAAGGCAGACCTCAGCGGTGATATTGAATTACTGTATGAGATAGGTCGATGCATATAGTGGATGCTCTTAGCCTTTTGCAGCGTGAACACTAGCTATGGAGAGACAAAAAACTAGTTAACTCAGCTTTGTCTAGATATGAATGTACTACCACCATCCAAAAGCTTAAGCCTTATTTATTTTTGAGAAATCAAAACAAGCAAAGTTTGACCAAAATTTTAGAACATTCTATCAACAAATATAATACTGTGTAGATACCAGTAGGAAAATATATTTTATTATCTATTTAATGATATTAATTTTGTATTTTGCATGTTACTTGATTTTTGGTAAAAGCTTAGTCAAACATGGTATAGTTTGAATTTCTAAAAATAATATAAGCCCAAAGCTTTGGGATGGAGGCGATAGTATCTAGAGCTAAAACACATCTAGATACATCCGTATCTACGGATAGTTGAGTCAATTAATTTGGATCCGAGGGAGTATCGGATTCGAGACTACATCATGGTAAGTTGGTTAAAAAAAATTACCCACAGGCGGTCCCCGCCCGGTTCGGCGGTGGCATTTCGCTTCTTGTGCTGCAGATCGGGCCATGCTCCTGCAGCAGGTGGGGCGCTATTCTCGTTCCCCATAGCCTCAGCACGGAACCTGGAGGTACCAACCTGATACGGAGAATATAGAGCATGGTGTCACAGAGGCTTTACGCACAAACAGCTGAAGACATGTGCTACTTTAAGCATATTCCAGAACAGGAGCAGATTGAGGATGCGAGAGAGACACTTAAAAGGTAAAGAGTGGATAAGAAAACGGAGTACACCTTCGCGGGGCTGGGGACGCAGACTCGGGCTCAGCCAACTGCCCACATGCGTGGTGGCCTTACGCTCCATTGCCCCCACCGCCGAGGTCTTACCTTTCTGTACAAGGCGACAAAAGATACGGTGAGGATCGGCGAAACTACAAAGGTTGCAAATGTCGACAAATAAAGGAAGAACACCCCAATTCAAGCAAAGGTAGCCCCCGCCCCCCACCCCCATCAATCACTCCCAGCTCGAGGGTGACCAGAAAGACACACCCGGCCCTTCGCCCAGAATAGGAAAGAGATGCGCAAGATATCGAGGAGATGAAAAAAGAACCGATCTCGAGAAAGGAAAGAACATTAATAGTCCTACCTAATCCGCTTGGTCTAGATGCAGCTTGCCCCTCCAAGCTGGATGCCTGGACGGTGGAGGCGAAAGGAGGGGATCGAGCTAGCGGCTTGCATCCGTCGGCAATTGGCACTCGATCGGGAGAGAAGGGGTGCTACATAAAGGGGAGGGGTAACATATTTTATTACACAGTGAACTTAGTGATGTGACTAGTCATTACATGTCTCACTGAAACTAGGGCCCATAGCGTGGCACCCCAAATTCACTTGAAGCTGCCCGGCGGGACGCATTGGCGCGTCAAGAAACCCCGAATTGTAGCGGGGAAATGAAACATTTCACAAAAATTCGAAATTCAAGCACACCGCCACGCGCCAAGCACGCGGCTGTTCCTTCCTCTTCCTCGGTTCCTCCTCCCCTATCCGAAAAAACCCCAAATCCCAAGCTCAAACCAAAAAAAAATCCCCTGGCCGCCATGCATGTCCTCGTTAACCCGCTGGAGATCGTTCCCGGACGATGCGGACCCCCCGCCCTGAGATCCAGAATTCCGTCCACCTCGAGGCACTACGTGCTGTCTCGCAGCAGCGGCTTGAGGGCGCTGAAGAGGAAGTTCCGCCGGAAAGTGCTCATGGCAACCGTGCAAGCTCACCGGCGTGCTGCATCCCGAGAGGAACTGGTCAAAGCTTTGCTATTCGCCACACAAAAAATTGCGGGCCAAGATCTGGTCAAAGCTTCGTCGATGGCTTGCCGCGAGAGGCTTGGAGTCCAGAGTCAATAAACTAGCTGCTCGAGGATGGGCCGTTTACACGGATTCATATTAACTGACTCAAGTTTGTTAGTCTAGTTAACAAATGCATCTAGATACATCCATATCTAGACAGAATTGAGTCAATTAATATGAATCGAGAGGAGTACACTGAAAGTGTTTCATGCTACCAACTAATGCACTGGCAGGAATCGTCGTAGAAGTAATTGTGCTACTACTCATACGATGAAGCGATTGTGTAGGTGTCGAATTTTGCAACGCGATCATCCCGCGAATGCTTAATCTAGCGCCAAAGGCGTACAAAGCATAACATACTACAGCACCAGAACATAAGAGTACGAATCATAAAGTAGCTCAACATTTTGCATCGAGGCTGGGTGGTCCCGAGACTACCGGGACGCCCACGATGATCTCCGGTGTGCATCCTCTTCAACGCAAAGATGTGTACTCGGTCCACGGCCTCCTTCGTAGGGCTGGATAATCTCAGGTGCGGGACCTTCGTCTATGAGAGGCTCGTCATCGGTACCATCCACGGAGTGCATCGGGGCTGGGTGGTCTTGAGACTACCCGGACGCCCACGATGATCTCCGAGCGTGCATCCACTTCAACGCAAAGCTGTGTACTCGGTCCACGGCCTCCTTCGTAGGCTGGATAATCTCGAGTGCGGGACCTTCGTCTATGAAAGGCTCGTCATCGGTACCATCCACGAGTGCATCAAGCGAGATTCATCTTCAAATCTCCCATCAAGCCGAGAGACCTCTTCAACTCTATGCTTACGCAATTAGTACATCAACCGATTAGACAAACATCTAAGGGATGCAACTCTGAACAAATGCCGTTTTACATATTTACCTTCTCATCCGGCACAGACACATGTCCCGGAGCTGAAACCCGTTTCTCGAAGCAAGCGCTTTTTCTCTCCTTCCCGTCCATCCATCCGCAACAAGTTAAATTTGAGTACGGAACCTTGCACGACAATGCAAACTATTGATTGAAACAATGGCGGCATCAATATAAATAATTAACTACATATGCCGAGCACACATACGGTGTGAGCAAGATCTCGCTTCTCCGCTAAAGGATCATTATATGGTTCACCATGCTAAACCCGCCTAACATATGTGCGGTCCATCCCAATAATGTGTAAATGATCTCGCCACTACGGGGTGAGGCCTCTTCTCACCATTCATACATGTGCGGCGCGGGCAATACACGTCCGAGTTGTGACCTTCATGAGCTCTAATAAACCCCATAAAGGGTTGAACACCATTTATATATGAAGGGGAACATAAGTGTCCATGCGGTATCCAAGTTACGTCCATCTGTTTAATTATGAGATACGGTGGTTGGTGATTAATTTAAGGCGAAGTAGGAAATGTATATCAATCGAGTATAAAACTATACTACATGATTATGCATTTCAGCAATCATGTCGAATACAAAACAAAAAAATGCCCATCGACATTTTAGCAAACAGATCGTATACAAAACTCTGCCATGGCATTTCAGCAAATTAACGGATCGAGTGCAAAACTGACTCTATATGCCCACGCAAATGAACAAATTAATCGATGACAAATCGAGCGGAAAACTATAAAGTGCCAATTAGTTCGAGCATACTGACAAATTTTTTAGCGAGCATCAAGAAAATATAAATCGTTAGGCCGTCTTGCCGATACATGATTGAGCTAGAGATAGCGGCCTCTACGGTGGATCAACTTGACCGCCGGTGCGTCTCGAGAAGAATGACGGGGAGGGAAGCTTCTTCTTCGCACGGACGGGACGGGAGAGGAAGCTCTTCGCACGGACGGGGATAAGTTGTGTAGGGGTGGGTGGGGGGTCATGCGGCGGGCCGCCGGGGTGATAATTAAATGGCGTTTAATGGAGTTGCGTGTGTAATTTGCCGTGCACAAGGTTGAGGAATAGGCGGTTCCCTTTGCCGCGCGCACAATTCAAACTATCCCGCCCATGTAGTTGAAATTCGCCATATTTTCGTTAAATCGACATAAAGTCATGTGGAGTGGGGAAAAATTAGCAAAGTTGCTTGAAAAATAGTAAAACTCTGGAATTATCCTTTAAATATGCTCTACTTCGTGTGGAAATCGGGGTGTGGAAGCATGTTGAGCTGTTTTATTTGTAATTTCTTCATTAAAACTCCCATTTTATGCACTTTGGATGGAAAGAAATCATTTGTACATAAATCTATACCTAATAATAAAGAAAATAAGGCTTCTTGTTGGTCCGTTTTTTTATTACCCATGACTTTCAGTCGAAATTACAGTGCGTTGCCACCGTGAAGTGAAATAACGATTGGTTTTAGACACCAGTGGAGGGGATCCCCTCCTCTGCCTCCTCCTTCGGCGGAAACGCCCAGCCTCCTCCTCCACTGAAGGAAACGGCCCTCCGCTCCCCTTTCTCCTTCTCCACAGGTAGCCGCGCCCTGCATCTGCGTTCGATTCTGGCAACCCCTTCCAGCGCAGATCGATCCTACGCCCCAAGAGCTCTATCTGACAACCACATCGCGCGCCATCTATCTGATGCAATGGCGCACGGCGGCGGCAGCTTCAATGCATAGTGTGGTTGCGATGGCTTGAGGCACGCGGGGCGGAGGGCTTGAGGACGAGAGGGCCAGGAAGTAGAACCGGATCTACATCGTGCCAGACGCTTCCTTGGTCCTCTCGCGGCACCTGCCTCTGCATCCCACCGGTCCATGGAGAGGCCATGCCATTCGTCTGCATCGCGCCAGTCAGTAGGCTGCCTGCGTCGCCGGCAAGCTCCCTTCGGTCATCAAGTACTCCACCTCCGGGATACATCCGGCCTCCTTTCCTCCTCTACCGTCGCTCTCCAAACGATGCAAAACAGCAGATGATGCAGCATGCCGCCCCGACCCCAGCCTCCCGTCGGGCCCCTTTTACCACCCCGCCACCCCGTACAGGCGTCGATCCCTCCCTGCACGGCTGCGCCCCATCCCGTGCGCGAGCGCTACCAACAGCGTCGCAGTTGCCGCGCGTCTGCAGGCAGGCGGAGCTCCTGCTCATGCCCACTTCAGGTTTGGTTTTCTTGATTCGTATTCTACCGAGACATTCTAGATGAACTTGTTTGACTCGTCGTGGGCAGAAGCCGCAGAACAGTGGGACAACGACAACGATCCGAGCCTGCTGTGATTTGACTTTAATTTGCTGTTGGATTTAGAACGCTTTACACCGTTGTCTGGATGGTCGATCGTTTGGGTTTCTGCATATTGATTTATTCATTGCTTGGCCCGTCTCCAGCTGTGAGAAATTTGCCGTAGATTGGTTGTATTTACTTCAGAGCGTGGTGCCTATTTGGCAAATGTCACATTTAAAATTCAAATCCGAAGAGACGTTGTCTGAATTCTGCGTACATGATGTACTGGATGTGGTGCCTATGCCTGCAGCCAAAATGGCGATGTAAGTTGATCGGCTATTTAACTTAGTGACACTGATGACTTTTCTCTGCTATTTGTATTCTTCTGTTCTGAACATCTCCCGGCATTTATCCTGGTCCTCAGCTTAATGAAATTGAAGCAACGCTGCTGCCTTCCGTCCAAAAAAAAAAAAACACTGATGGTAGATGCCTCCTGCCTACATGTTTTCTTCACTCACCAGCTCGGTTTACATTCTGTCTATTCTGTCCTGGTTGTAGGAAAATAGGCTGACATGTTCATCGGAACAAACGCTGTTTAGACATTATTTCATCATTTTTTTCTCGGTAGTTCAATAATTACATCTTTATATTCCTAATACAGCAACATTGTCCATATCAAAAAGTGTAACTTTTAGTTCATAATAGCACTTTGTACTTTGGCCAATTGATTTAAATAGATCCTATATTTATACGGTGTATAGATGGAAAGGTGCACTATAAGAGCTCGCAAATTTGTGTAGTCCTGTGGTGAATACAAAAGCCTACCACCTTATTGTTTCTTCAAAGGTGAGGCAAGCCTCTTAGTAGATGTAAGAGGGACAACTAGATAGACAATGCAAGCTGTAAAATTAAGAGTATGTTTTTCATATGCATGGAATTCTAAACTTTTTTTGCGTTCGTTGAAACACTCAATCATATTTCTTATACTAAATAATATGTATTTCTATACCACCATGTACCAACAAAAATTTAACCCTTCTGATCCATAAAAAAAAGTGTTATGGGTTTAGTTGATTTTAGTCTCCCGATGCAACGCACGGGCATTTTTCCTAGTCTATACCTAATAATAAAGCAAAAAAGGTTTCCGTCGTCCGTCACTTTTTATTCCGAATTTACCCTTATGAGTTTGTGAATATTACAATCTCTGCCACCGCCAAGTCAACCGGTCATTTTTCCCCTTCCGTTCACCTCTGACGTCTTCTTACCCCGACCCTTCCACCGCCGCCGGTTGATTCGGCCGTATCTGATCACGCCGGGATACATAAGCGCTTCCTCCGCCTCCATTCCCGCCTCACTTTGAGGAGAGGAGCATGTGGCCTCCTCCCTCGATCCGGGAGCAGCAGATAATCGTCGCCTCCTGACGGTGGCGCTCAGGGAAAGATGAACGAATTAGGCGGTGCGGGTTTCTAGCGCCTACCCAATCTGGACGGTATGGCGGCGACTGGAGGCGGCCAGGACCTCGGATCCGTGGTTCTCCAACGGGATGAGGTGCTTCCTCTGCGGGTGGTTCCGTCACCTGGCCTCATGTGCGGGTTTGGGGCTGCAAGTGAGCAGCATGCGCCGGCTTGCCGCCTCGATTTGGTGTGTGCGGGAGCTAGAGCCGAGCCATCTCGGCAGATGGTTCCTCGCCCGTATCGTGTATGGAGGATTGGAGGAGGCCAGTACGTTTCGACGATGATTTAAGCATTTTTCTCTACTCTCGCCCTGATGTGCGTAGCCCCCTGGCAACTATATATGTCGTTCTTTCAGGTTGACTCAAGGCAAATCTGACCGGGAATTCAGAGTTCAACATAGCGTCTGCTAGCCTACCTCTAAATCTCTAACGAAGTACAATATCGATCGGGTTTGCTAATGTATATAGATAGATGACTAGATAGGGAGTGATGTACAGCTAGGGGAGATGCAAGGCTGCCTGCTCAGAGTTTGATGCTGCTTTTGTGAAGCCTGCTGGAGCGTCGTTGCTTCTGTGGCTTCACGGATTTAATTGTTATGATTTCTAGCTGATTGTGTGTGACTAATTGATTGGGAATGTCAGATTTATTTACTTTTAAGAAAAAACACATTTTAATTAAATTATGTGGATCCATTTTATTTAGTACAGTGTTGACTTTATTTATGTGGAAATCATTTAACTAGAATTCAAAATAAGACATAAATCGAGGGAATAAGAAAAACTGGAGGAAAAAATGGACGTGAACAATTTGAGAAATGCTATTGACAATAGGCGCGATTGGTAGCCCGCATCAGGTCGAAATAGGCCATAGGAAGAAGAATTCAGCCTGTTTGGTTGCACAGAACATCCCACGTAGAGGCTAGCGCGTGCGAAGCAGCCCGGAGCTAGCCCTAGCTTGAACGTTCGAATCGACCGTTTCCCAGAGCCAGAGCCAGAGCCAGGCCCGGGAGACAAAAGTCCTCTCGATTTTTGCACCGGTGGCACGCGTGGAGAAACATGGGAGATGCGGGATAACTCCCCTTTCCCACTACCATGATTCCAGTCACCGCATCACTGCCAACCTGCTCTTTTCCCCTTACGTCCCATCAACCACTCCATGGATGCCCCGCCTCCTTCTCTGCCACCTCACCCGACCGTACCGGTGAGCAAGATGACTCTAGAACAAGCCGCGGCGAGCGTTGGCGCCATCCGCGACTACGAGGCGCGCCACCTCCAGAGCACGACAGCGTCGATTGGAGCAGGCGAGGTCCCGAGGTCCCGACTATCAGTCGACCCTCGCCATTCATGACGATGCGCTCGCGCGCGTCGACACAGGCGTCGACGGCTGCCATGGCTTAAGCGAGAGGTGCACAGGCGAATCTGCCGACTGGCAGATTCAGTCTCATCCCTGGCGGATTCGATCCCCTTCTTGGGATCGATCATCGCCGTCGTGAGGAAATCAATGCCGGGGTGTCGCACGACTAGAATCCATGGTGGCCCCGTCGCCGATACCACGTACTATGGACTCCGCCACTCGTCCACCACAAATTCTCCCTCCCCGTCCCGAGGTAAATACTCTTCTATAGAATCAAATTTCTTAGGTTAGGGTTTTTGAGCATCAGTATAGATGGTTTCAAATCGAGGGGGGATTGCTCGAGGTTGCAGTTGAAGCTTAGATGTAGTATCGTTGGTGTTGTTCATGCGTCCGATTTGACATGCACACTCTGCTTTTAGGCCAGAGGACGTCATGTGGCCACGTTGATCACTAGCATTGCCGTCCAAGACAATGTCGGTGATCACCGTGCCATGACAGCGCGCTTTGTTCATCGTGCTCACCATAAACAGGATTGGGATGAGCTCGTGGCCTCGTACTTCCATCGCTCTCTCGGGGAGGAGGACACGCTCCCGGTGAACCCTTACAACGATGCTAGGCTTGAAGTTCTAGGGATGGTGGCTCATTTGCAGGCGAGGGTGAAGGTGGGGCGCAGAGCGCGCCTGTGACATCACGATGTCCCTGCCGTGCCAAGGCGCTTCTACGCGCTACTCAGGGAGAGTAACCTGATAGCTCTGTCCGTGCCGCCACACATTGCGCCGGAGGTGGCAAGACAACTAATGTTCACTACGCATGCACCTGTCAGCATGGCACTCAGGAACAACGAGTTCTGCGAATACACCGTGTTGATGGAGTGGTTCCATGGCTCCCAGTACTTCATGAGAAGCTGGAACAAGTCCGCTAGGATGGCGAAGCTCACTAAGAAGGACATCATCGACTTCGAGTTGGAACACGGTGGCTTCAACTTGATGATCATCCAAGCCACCACCTCCTGCCAGCGTTCCGAAAGTGCCGCGACATGGCATGACGGTGTCACCCTAAGTATGTTCTCCTCTGATCTCCCGGATTCTGTAGATCGCTTAATGACCTTGTTGTTCTAGGGTGTTGTCCGAACCCTCATTTTATGCCAGGAAAGTGTTCCCCTGGTGTGCAGTCTCCTTAAACCATGGTAGCTCTTGCTGATAGGTGTAATCTAAACCCATATTTTGGGCTAGGGGAGTGTCCCCTGGTGTCTTTGGCTGGTTATGAGCGATGATCATGCTATGATGTGTGTGTTTATCTGCAATGATATGATCTTGTGTTGTATTATGTTATGTGTTGTGCTACTACCGTTAGAAGGTAAGCTCATCAAAGTTTGAAAGTGGTGATCACATCTCAGTGTGAGTGCTCATTTGGCTAGAATAATGGCTAACAAACAACCCACACTTTGCTCTGGTCGGCCAAAAACAGAGGCAGCGGACAACCAATCAACTTAGGCTTTCTGGCTCTATGGATGCCACTTGGGCTATCAAACAGAGTAGAGATGTTGATTCTTGGCCCGTTCCATCCGATCAAGGCCCCCAGCGCCTTGCTCATGGGAGCCAAAAAAGTGATGTGGCCAACCAATCCCGCCCAATGTGACTCCAATCTGTCGTCCTGCTAAAGTTTAAACAGTGTGAAATAAAAAATTCAATGCAAGTAGTGGATCCTATTCATTCGCATAAAATTGACATTAATCTTATATGAATTGTGTAGAGAGTAGTTCGCTCATTTTCGTGGTATGGTACCGCTCTCTTGCAACGCTAACAGTTGTGTTTTTCCGTTGCAACGCACGGGCAATTTTCCTAGTTTTGACAACGCCATTTGCAAACACTAATTGTTTTACATGCCAAGATGCACCCATCCACCAAATATATATGGGGCAAAAGTTTATCACAATCTAGCAGATATGCACAATTAGTGAGGGACCCCTTTTGATTTTGTGCAATTTCCACTAATTAGGTAGAGAGAAGGGGTTAATTAATTAGGCCATGTTAGGGGTTATGTGTTTTAGAATAGGTTGTGTGGATTCAAATACAACTTCTTTATTTGTGTGCTATGATTAATCAAAACTAGATTGATCGATTGCGCACACATTATTAGAGGCGCATGCCTTTGCGCACAAAGTGCATGTGTGTGTTGTTGGCCACCAATTAACGAGAGAGAGAGAGAGAGAGAGAGAGAGAGAGAGAGAGAGGTAGAGAGAGATCTACATACGAGAGAGCGATTGAAATCCCCAAATTAAACACATATATATATATGCATGGCACATTTAATTTAATTAGAGGACCGCGAGCTAAGGCACCCCTGGCCTGCTTGATGCACAATTAAGTGTCATTGGCCTATATATAGGGTTTAATTAGGGTTTAGGGTTTAGGGTTAGGAGGTTAGGGTTTAGGGTCTAGGGTCTAGGGTCTAGGGTTTAATGTTTATGGTGTTTAGGGGTTTAGGGATTAGGGATTAGGGTTTATTTAGGGTTTAAGGTTTATGGATCATCGATCGAGTGCGCACACACACATTATTAGAGGCACACGCGCCTTTGCGCATAAAGTGCATGTGTATATGTGTGTGTTTTTTGGGCAACAACGATATATAGATGATCGAGAGAGAGAGAGATTGAAATTCCCAAGAATATGTTCAAATATATATTAAAATATATGCACGAATGCATGCATGGTAGGCCATGCATGCACACTAATTATATATATATATTATGAGGAAACTTAATCAAATGTGTTTTCATTCGAGAGAACTTGTCAAAATTCAAGTTAATTAATTTATCATCGATAATTATATAATTAATTAATGAATCTCGGGGAGATGTTATACAACATATGATCGATATAGGCCATGTCGTATATATTAATTGGTGTTAATCTACCGTTTAATTTGCTAGCTAGCTGCTATATATATAGATCGAGCATGTTTTTATTAGATCGGGTTATAGCTAGCTAGTATAGTTTAGGGTTATGTGTTTTAATGAACTAGGGTTTGATTAGCTAGGGGTTAGTTATATATATGGTTTAGGGTTAATGCATGGCACATTTAATTTAACTAGAGGACCGCGAGCTAGGCACCCCTGGCCTCGCTTGATGCACAATTAAGTGTCGTTGGCCTATATATAGGGTTTAATTAGGGTTTAGGGTTAGCTAGGGTTTAGGGTTTAGGGTTTAGTGTTTAGGGTGTTTAGCTAGGGTCTAGGGTTTAGTTTAGGGTGTTTAGGGTCTAGGGTTTAGGGTTTAATTAATTAGTGTTTAGGGTGTTTAGGGTTTAGGGTTTAGGGTTTAGTGTTTACGGTGTTTAGGGTCTAGGATTTAGGGTTTAGTGTTTAGGGTGTTTAGGGTCTAGGGTTTAGTGTTTAGGGTGTTTAGGGTTTAGGGGAGTTTTAGGGTTGTTTAAGGTTATTTAGGGATCATCGATCGAGTGCGCACACACATTATTAGAGGCACCCCGCGCCTTTGCGCATAAAGTGCATGCGTATATATGTACGTGTGTGTTTTTTGCCACCAACAACGATATATAGATGATCGAGAGAGAGAGATTGAAATCCCCTAGAATATGTTCAAATATATATTAAAATTGATATAGGCCATGTATATTTTAATTGGTGTTAATCTACGGTTTGCTAGCTAGCTGCTATATATAGAGCATGTTTTTATTAGATCGGGTTATAGCTAGCTAGTACAGTTTAGGGTTATGTGTTTTAATTAAGTAGGGTTGATTATCTAGGGTTAGTTACATATATATGGTTTAGGGTTAATGCATGGCACATTTAATTTAATTAGAGGACCGCGAGGCACCCCCTGGCCTGCTCGATGCACAATTAAGTGTCGTTGGCCTATACATAGGGTTTAATTAGGGTTTAGGGTTAGCTAGGGTTTAGGGTTAGGGTTAGGGTTAGGGTTAGGGTTAGGGTTTAGGGTCTAGGGTGGTTTAGGGTTTAGGGTTAGCTAGGGTTTAGGGTTAGGGTTAGGGTTAGGGTTAGGGTTAGGGTTTAGGGTCTAGGGTTTAGGGTTTAGTGTTTAGGGTGTTTAGGGTTTAGGGATTAGGGATTATTAGGGATTAGGGATTTAAGGTTTTAGGGGTTGTTTAAGGTTTAGGGATCATCGATCGAGTGCGCACACACATTATTAGAGGCACCCGCGCGCGCCTTTACGCATAAAGTGCATGCGTATATATGTGTGTTTTTTGGGCCACCAACGATATATAGATGATCGAGAGAGAGAGATCGAGATTGAAATCCCCAAGAATATATATGTTCAAATATACATTAAAATATATGCACGAATGCATTGTAGGCCATGCATGCATGCACACTAATTATATATATATTATGAGGCAACTTAATCAAATGTGTTTTCATTCGAGAGAACTTGTCAAAATTCAAGTTAATTAATTTATCACGATAATTATATAATTAATTAATGAATCTCTGGGATATGTTATACAACATGATCGATATAGGCCATGTATATTTTAATTGGTGTTAATCTACGGTTTGCTAGCTAGTTGCTACATATAGAGCATGTTTTTATTAGATCGGGTTATAGCTAGCTAGTATAGTTTAGGGTTATGTGTTTTAATTAAGTAGGGTTGATTAGCTAGCTAGGGTTAGTTACATATATATGGTTTAGGGTTAATGCATGGCACATTTAATTTAATTAGAGGACCGCGAGGCACCCCATGGCCTGCTCGATGCACAATTAAGTGTCGTTGGCCTATACATAGGGTTTAATTAGGGTTTTAGGGTTAGCTAGGGTTAGCTAGGGTTTAGGGTTAGGGTTAGGGTTAGGGTTAGGGTTAGGGTTAGGGTTAGGGTTTAGGGTCTAGGGTTTAGGGTCTAGGGTTTAGGGTTTAGGGTTAGCTAGGGTTTAGGGTTAGGGTTAGGGTTAGGGTTAGGGTTAGGGTTTAGGGTTTAGTGTTTAGGGTGTTTAGGGATTAGGGATTAGGGATTATTAGGGATTAGGGATTTAAGGTTTTAGGGGTTGTTTAAGGTTTAGGGATCATCGATCGAGTGCGCACACACATTATTAGAGGCACCGCGCGCGCCTTTACGCATAAAGTGCATGCGTATATATGTGTGTTTTTTGGGCCACCAACGATATATAGATGATCGAGAGAGAGAGATCGAGATTGAAATCCCCAAGAATATATATGTTCAAATATACATTAAAATATATGCACGAATGCATTGTAGGCCATGCATGCACACTAATTATATATATATTATGAGGCAACTTAATCAAATGTGTTTTCATTCGAGAGAACTTGTCAAAATTCAAGTTAATTAATTTATCACGATAATTATATAATTAATTAATGAATCTCCGGGATATGTTATACAACATGATCGATATAGGCCATGTATATTTTAATTGGTGTTAATCTACGGTTTGCTAGCTAGTTGTTATATATAGAGCATGTTTTTATTAGATCGGGTTATATCTAGTATAGTTTAGGGTTATGTGTTTTAATTAAGTAGGGTTGATTAGTTAGGGTTAGTTACATATATATGGTTTAGGGTTAATGCATGGCGCATTTAATTAATTTAATTAGAGGACCGCGAGGCACCCCTGGGCTGCTCGATGCACAATTAAGTGTCGTTGGCCTATACATAGGGTTTAATTAGGGTTTAGGGTTAGCTAGGGCGAGGGTTAGGGTTAGGGTTAGGGTTTAGGGTCTAGGGTCTAGGGTTTAGTGTTTAGGGTGTTTAGGGTTTAGGGTTTAGGGATTAGGGATTTAGGGTTTTAGGGTTGTTTAAGGTTTAGGGATCATCGATCGAGTGCGCACACACATTATTAGATCGAGGCACCCGCGCCTTTACGCATAAAGTGCATGCGTATATATGTGTGTTTTTTGGGCCACCAACGATATATAGATGATCGAGAGAGAGATTGAAATCCCCAAGAATATGTTCAAATATACATTAAAATATATGCACGAATGCATTGTAGGCCATGCATGCACACTAATTATATATATATTATGAGGCAACTTAATCAAATGTGTTTTCATTCGAGAGAACTTGTCAAAATTCAAGTTAATTAATTTATCACGATAATTATATAATTAATTAATGAATCTCGGGGATATGTTATACAACATGATCGATATAGGCCATGTATATTTTAATTGGTGTTAATCTACGGTTTGCTAGCTAGTTGCTATATATAGAGCATGTTTTTATTAGATCGGGTTATAGCTAGCTAGTATAGTTTAGGGTTATGTGTTTTAATTAAGTAGGGTTGATTAGCTAGGGTTAGTTACATATATATGGTTTAGGGTTAATGCATGGCACATTTAATTTAATTAGAGGACCGCGAGAGGCACCCCTGGCCTGCTCGATGCACAATTAAGTGTCGTTGGCCTATACATAGGGTTTAATTAGGGTTTAGGGTTAGCTAGGGTTTAGGGTCAGGGTTAGGGTTAGGGTTAGGGTTTAGGGTCTAGGGTTTAGGGTTCAGTGTTTAGGGTGTTTAGGTTTAGGGATTAGGGATTATAGATTTAAGGTTTTAGGGTTGTTTAAGGTTTAGGGATCATCGATCAAGTGCGCACACACATTATTAGAGGCACCCGCGCCTTTACGCATAAATTGCATGCATATATATGTGTGTTTTTTGGCCACCAACGATATATAGATGATCGAGAGAGAGAGAGATTGAAATCCCCAAGAATATGTTCAAATATACATTAAAATATATGCACGAATGCATGGTAGGACATGCATGCACACTAATTATATATATATATATTATGAGGCAACTTAATCAAATGTGTTTTCATTCGAGAGAACTTGTCAAAATTAGAGTTAATTAATTTATCACGATAATTATATAATTAATTAATGAATCTCGGGGATATGTTATACAACATGATCGATATAGGCCATGTATATATTAATTGGTGTTAATCTAAGGTTTGCTAGCTAGTCTGCTATATATAGAGCATGTTTTTATTAGATCGGGTTATAGCTAGTATACGTTTAGGGTTATGTGTTTTCATTAAGTAGGGTTGATTAGCTATGGTTAGTTACATATATATGGTTTAGGGTTAATGCATGGCACATTTAATTTAATTAGAGGACCGCGAGGCACCCCCCCTCGCCTACTCGATGCACAATTAAGTGTCGTTGGCCTATACATAGGGTTTAATTAGGGTTTTAGGGTTAGCTAGGGTTTAGGGTTAGGGTTAGGGTTAGGGTTAGGGTTTAGGGTCTAGGGTTTAGGGTCTAGGGTTTAGGGTTAGCTAGGGTTTAGGGTTAGGATTAGGGTTAGGGTTAGGGTTAGGTTTAGGGTTTAGGGTTAGTGTTTAGGGTGTTTAGGGTTTAGGGATTAGGGATTAGGGATTATTAGGGATTAGGGATTTAAGGTTTTAGGGGTTGTTTAAGGTTTAGGGATCATCGATCGAGTGCGCACACACATTATTAGAGGCACCGCGCGCGCCTTTACGCATAAAGTGCATGCGTATATATGTGTGTTTTTTGGGCCACCAACGATATATAGATGATCGAGAGAGAGAGATCGAGATTGAAATCCCCAAGAATATATATGTTCAAATATACATTAAAATATATGCACGAATGCATTGTAGGCCATGCATGCATGCACACTAATTATATATATATTATGAGGCAACTTAATCAAATGTGTTTTCATTCGAGAGAACTTGTCAAAATTCAAGTTAATTAATTTATCACGATAATTATATAATTAATTAATGAATCTCAGGGATATGTTATACAACATGATCGATATAGGCCATGTATATTTTAATTGGTGTTAATCTACGGTTTGCTAGCTAGGTGCTACATATAGAGCATGTTTTTATTAGATCGGGTTATAGCTAGCTAGTATAGTTTAGGGTTATGTGTTTTAATTAAGTAGGGTTGATTAGCTAGCTAGGGTTAGTTACATATATATGGTTTAGGGTTAATGCATGGCACATTTAATTTAATTAGAGGACCGCGAGGCACCCCATGGCCTGCTCGATGCACAATTAAGTGTCGTTGGCCTATACATAGGGTTTAATTAGGGTTTTAGGGTTAGCTAGGGTTTAGGGTTAGGGTTAGGGTTAGGGTTAGGGTTAGGGTTAGGGTTTAGGGTCTAGGGTTTAGGGTCTAGGGTTTAGGGTTTAGGGTTAGCTAGGGTTTAGGGTTAGGGTTAGGGTTAGGGTTAGGGTTAGGGTTAGGGTTAGGTTTAGGGTTAATGCATGGCACATTTAATTTAATTAGAGGACCGCGAGGCACCCCATGGCCTGCTCGATGCACAATTAAGTGTCGTTGGCCTATACATAGGGTTTAATTAGGGTTTTAGGGTTAGCTAGGGTTAGCTAGGGTTTAGGGTTAGGGTTAGGGTTAGGGTTAGGGTTAGGGTTAGGGTTTAGGGTCTAGGGTTTAGGGTCTAGGGTTTAGGGTTTAGGGTTAGCTAGGATTTAGGGTTAGGGTTAGGGTTAGGGTTAGGGTTAGGGTTTAGGGTTTAGTGTTTAGGGTGTTTAGGGATTAGGGATTAGGGATTATTAGGGATTAGGGATTTAAGGTTTTAGGGGTTGTTTAAGGTTTAGGGATCATCGATCGAGTGCGCACACACATTATTAGAGGCACCGCGCGCGCCTTTACGCATAAAGTGCATGCGTATATATGTGTGTTTTTTGGGCCACCAACGATATATAGATGATCGAGAGAGAGAGATCGAGATTGAAATCCCCAAGAATATATATGTTCAAATATACATTAAAATATATGCACGAATGCATTGTAGGCCATGCATGCACACTAATTATATATATATTATGAGGCAACTTAATCAAATGTGTTTTCATTCGAGAGAACTTGTCAAAATTCAAGTTAATTAATTTATCACGATAATTATATAATCAATTAATGAATCTCGGGGATATGTTATACAACATGATCGATATAGGCCATGTATATTTTAATTGGTGTTAATCTACGGTTTGCTAGCTAGTCTGTTATATATAGAGCATGTTTTTATTAGATCGGGTTATATCTAGTATAGTTTAGGGTTATGTGTTTTAATTAAGTAGGGTTGATTATCTAGGGTTAGTTGCATATATATGGTTTAGGGTTAATGCATGGTGCATTTAATTAATTTAATTAGAGGACCGCGAGGCACCCCTGGGCTGCTCGATGCACAATTAAGTGTCGTTGGCCTATACATATGGTTTAATTAGGGTTTAGGGTTAGCTAGGGCAGAGGGTTAGGGTCTAGGGTTTAGTGTTTAGGGTGTTTAGGGTTTAGGGTTTAGGGATTAGGGATTTAGGGTTTTAGGGTTGTTTAAGGTTTAGGGATCATCGATCGAGTGCGCACACACATTATTAGATCGAGGCACCCGCGCCTTTACGCATAAAGTGCATGCGTATATATGTATGTTTTTTGGGCCACCAACGATATATAGATGATCGAGAGAGAGATTGAAATCCCCAAGAATATGTTCAAATATACATTAAAATATATGCACGAATGCATTGTAGGCCATGCATGCACACTAATTATATATATATTATGAGGCAACTTAATCAAATGTGTTTTCATTCGAGAGAACTTGTCAAAATTCAAGTTAATTAATTTATCACGATAATTATATACTTAATTAATGAATCTCAGGGATATGTTATACAACATGATCGATATAGGCCATGTATATTTTAATTGGTGTTAATCTACGGTTTGCTAGCTAGCTGGTATATATAGAGCATGTTTTTATTAGATCGGGTTATAGCTAGCTAGTATAGTTTAGGGTTATGTGTTTTAATTAAGTAGGGTTGATTAGCTAGGGTTAGTTACATATATATGGTTTAGGGTTAATGCATGGCACATTTAATTTAATTAGAGGACCGCGAGAGGCACCCCCGGCCTCGCTCGATGCACAATTAAGTGTCGTTGGCCTATACATAGGGTTTAATTAGGGTTTAGGGTTAGCTAGGGTTTAGGGTCAGGGTTAGGGTTAGGGTTAGGGTTTAGGGTCTAGGGTTTAGGGTGCAGTGTTTAGGGTGTTTAGGTTTAGGGATTAGGGATTATAGATTTAAGGTTTTAGGGTTGTTTAAGGTTTAGGGATCATCGATCAAGTGCGCACACACATTATTAGAGGCACCCGCGCCTTTACGCATAAATTGCATGCATATATAAGTGTGTTTTTTGGCCACCAACGATATATAGATGATTGAGAGAGAGAGAGATTGAAATCCCCAAGAATATGTTCAAATATAAATTAAAATATATGCACGAATGCATGGTAGGACCTGCATGCACACTAATTATATATATATATTATGAGGCAACTTAATCAAATGTGTTTTCATTCGAGAGAACTTGTCAAAATTAGAGTTAATTAATTTATCACGATAATTATATAATTAATTAATGAATCTCATGGATATGTTATACAACATGATCGATATAGGTGTCAACACCCGGATTTTTAAGTCCAGATGCCTGTTATGCCATACATCGCAATCCCAGGAATATTGTTGTTGCGAGACATAACAGTTGAATATCATAAGTCATCATTCATTACATATCATAGTCGTCTTACAAATAGATCACAGGATCCAATATTACAATAATAGTTGAACTATTGTTTCAACACACATCACCAATACATAGCGGAAGCGTAAAGATAAGGGACTCTCTAGTCCACGAGGCCAACGCTTGACGTCGGGAGTAGTCCTAGTTGTCGTAGACGTCCCGCTGTCCATCCTCTTCATACTGCTGTTCCTCTTCATAGTCCGGCCATTTGAATAGCCGGGGACAAAGCCGTGAGTACTTCAAAGTACTCGCAAACTAATACTAATGTAAGTACTAACATTTCTAGTAAGGGGGATGCTAAGCTCTAGTTTCTTTTGCATAAAGCCAATTTTAGTTCACAAACATTTTAGTAAACAACTCTTCATGTGCTAACTAACTCAAGTGGGAACATTAGTGTCATTCCCACAACTCAATTGTGTTTCAAGTCAAAGTCGCCATTTCAAGTTCAAATCACAAGTCACCCTTCACATGTCACCTTTTAGAAAAGTTCGATGACGGAACAGTATGGCCTTTCCAACCGTCCATAACCGTGGACGCGGCTACTCGAATAGTTCTACACTCTGCGAGAGGTCGTACACTTGTGCCACAACATTTGCAATAATCCGTCGGGGTTAACCGGCCCTGATTTATCACACTCCGTGTGCGGACTACCAACCATAACCTTTCACCTACATACCCTAGTATAGGCACCTCTCCCCATGAGCTTGGCCTCCCGAGTGAAGACCAACCGTCGGCTCGGGAACCGCACAGGGCTTGGGCCGGACAATTCACCTCATTCACGTCATTTCACATCACTTAACATTTCAGTTGGAGGCAGCCTCGGCATGACCCCGATGACGCTTGTTTAGAGGGAACCCATACTAAGATACATAAACTTCCAGTTAAGCCCTTACCCATATCAGGTATTGTGGGGGTACTTGCAAAATTGGAATGGTATCGCATCCGAACCCAACCATCGGCTTTGTAAAATTCACCAAGTCATTCACGAGATCATATTCACCTTCAAAATCTTTCAATAGAATGAATCATCATTCCAAGGTTTTCAAAGTCATTTCATTTCACAAGTTCCCACCTAGAGTAGTCACTTTTATCGGTTAGCACTAGCAACTAGTCATGAGAGGTGCTAACTAGCTTATAGCTTTCTAGGCTAAGTTTGGTGCTCTTTTTCTGCTTTATATCTAGACCAAGTGAATCATGAATCAAAAAGTACTTTGATAAAACAAAAGTAAGTAAGGTCTGGTAAAGTAAAACTAGGAAATAGGATCATAAACATAAAGTAAATGGGTAATGCCTTGCTCATGGTGAGCTTTGCACTTTGCAAGAGTATTATCTTGCAACAATAGAACTTGCAAAGGTGTTAGCTTGCAAGAGTATAGCTTGCCTTGGGGGTTGAGGTGGTCAAAGTGATCTTCTTCTCCTTCCTCTTCGTAGAAGACCTCCTCCTCTTGATACTCCTCGGTACTAGCGTCTAAAATACGAATACGAGGATACAATCACCAAGCTAATTCAATGGCTATCACACATATTCACACAAGCTACTCTAAGCACACAATTAATATAATTAGGGTGCATTGGTGGTGTTGCTTGAGGACAAATAATTTCCCCTCATTATATACGTAAATGATAGTTTCCATATGGTTCTTGAGAAATAATTTCCTCTCATTGAAATCTTCTTAAGATTTAATTTCTCAAACAATCACACATGAATTCATGTTGACCTAAGTCAACCATTCATCATCATCATTTGAGAAAATGATTTAAATGAGGTAGAGTACCTCATACTATTTAACAATGCTGATTATGATTTAACTTCACCAAGTATTTTATGTAAGAGTATTTGACCGGAGGTCAATACTTCATATGAAAGTATTTGGGACAAGATTTAAATGAAGTGAAGCACTTCATACAATTTAATCCTAACATGGTAGTGATTTAATGTCACCCAATAACTCAATATGAGATTATATATACCATGGTCACTACCTCATGTTGAATTACTTGAGAACAAGATTTAAATGAGAGGAATACCTCTCATATGATTTAACACATAGTTGTAACTAAGTTAACAACTACTATTGAGGTGAGTTAATATCATCAACAATTCATATGAGACATATATGACCAGAGTCTCTACCTCATTTTGAATTGTTCATGACAAGATTTAAATGAGAGAAAAACTCCCCTATGATTTATTAATAGTTTTGGACAATATCTTTGACTAGAAATAGCCATATAGTCCTTTATTTAAACTATGGCATGATCATGCAAAGTAAGCATGGTATATTTTTGCATAAACAATTAGTACAAGTGTAATGTGACTTATAGGAGTTGGAATTAACTTAAAATCATTTGTGGTTGATTTTTAATAATTATTCTAAGGCAGAAAAGTCCCTGCCTTGTTTATTTTCCTACTTTAATTATATAATAGAACTAGGGTTCAATCCAGTGGCATTGTGTAGATAAAATCCTAAGCTTTCCAAATATATAAAATTTGTAAAATTTGGCCAAGTCAAACAGATTCTATGAATTTTCAAAGTTGGGTTCAGTATTGAATTCAAACTAAATTTATTTAACGAAATTTGAATTAAACGGGCTGGCGGGAAGCGTTACTGGGCCAGAATTGAATTAAAAAGGCCCAAGCCAGCCCACCACGGTCCACAGACGCGTGGGCTGCCTGACAGCGCGGGACCCGCCTGTCAGCGGCTCACTAACCCCGAATCGGTACGGGGAGGGACGACCGTTGGATTACAACGCGATCGTGCGGCGCACGATCGTCGTCTCCTCCGACGAGAGGGCTTACTGGCGCGGCGAGGCACGGGGGTCGACGGCGAGCTGAGGCTCCGGCGAGGGTCGGCGTTGACGCGAGGCGGGGTTGTCGTCGACGGCGAGTGCGCTGGTACCGGTGGCGAGGCTGGAGGTGGCCTGAATCGACGCCGGCGAGATGAGGTCATCGGCGGGCTCCGGCGGCTAAATTGGGGAGCTCCGGTGATGAATCGAGAAGGGGAAGTGGTCGAGGAGGGTGAGAGAAGAGTGGAGAGGCTACTGGTGTGCTTGGATGGCTGAGGGGAGCTCGGTATTTATAGACTGGCGAGTGTGCTGCGAGGCGCGGACGAGGTCAACCGGCGAAGTCGTCGGTCCACCGCGGCGAAGGAGCGAGGAATGTGCGCGGGAGGTAGGCGACGTCACGGCGGTCCTTGGGGCCTTAATGGCGCGGTACGGCGAGGCGTACGACGATCGGGCGAGGGCGGTACTGTCGCGGCCGTGGCGGGCGCGTTCGTCCTCTCCGGCGGCCGTGGTCGCCAAGGCATGACGTCGGCGCGTCCGGCGACCTCCGCGTGGCGAGGAGGGTACCACGGCGCGCGGGCTTGGTCGGGGTACGGTGGTGTACGGCGAACGCCGCGTGGCTGTGCCGCGCGTGTCCGTGCACGACGACGTCACCGTGCCGCTCGCGGCGCGCCAGGGACGTCGTGGGCGCGCGTCGTCCGGGGCGTGTCGGCGTCCTCGCGACCAAGGGCTTGTACCGGCGATCTTCTCGGGATTCTTGGCGAGCTCCCGGACATGGTGGTGAGGCCGATCGTGGAGGGAAAGAGAGGGGAAGGTGTCGAGGTGCGACGTGGCCGGCATGGCCATGTCCACGCCATGGCTGCTCTCTCCTGGTGGTTTCTTGGCATGGGCTTGGTGTAGGGGTGTCCTCTGGTCATGGCTAGGGCAAGTAGTGGTCAAGGAGTGGTCTGGTTTGATCAATTTCGAATTTGTGGTGATCTTGTTCTTGATAAAATGTCTCCACTTTGCTGGCTCATATATCCCGATCCAAAATGAATTTGGTATGGTGCCCTTGACAAAAGTTGTTCATCTGGTTGTGTACTTGGATGACATGCAAAGATTTGGATTGGTTTAGTTTAGAAAATTTGATATAGAGAGGCTCAAAGTAGTGACCGGACTATAAAAGTCGAAATGACCATTATCATATGTGATCCTATTTTCACATTTGAATTTGGTTTAAAATAGTATAGCCTTGATTCTCCAAGTTGTAATTACTCATTAATATCATATTACAATTATTGGTGAAGATCAAATGGGTCTAGGGTTAAATTTACAAAAATGACATAGGGCCATATGTGAGGGTTTTGGGATTTTCTAGCTTTTATTCTTTTATTCTTCTTGGCTTCACTTTGACAAGAGTGAGGTTTATTTGGTGTTCTATTGAGTTGGGTGAAAGGTTCACACCATTTTGAGGCAAAGGGGGTGTCTAGGTCAAGATTTGCAAAAATGGCCATAACACATAAGAGGTGATGTGTCAAATTTCATTAAACTTGTAAATTGTTCCCATTGCTTTACTTGGGCATGGGTTAGGGTCAATTTAGTGTTATATTAGGTTGAGAGATGGTTTCACACCATTTGGGTAAGGTACAAGTGCATATAACAAGAATTGGTGAAAATGGCTATGTGTCACATATGCCTCTATGCATATGTGGCATTTGATTTTTAATTTGACTAGGCTTGACCCAATTGATGTTGTTGAGTGTTGAAATTGTATATAGGAGTGATCCAACCATTCACTACAAGTCTTAGGGTCAAGATCCTCAATTTCACAAATTTGATATTTTGCTCTCATATGCCTCTATGGCATTATTACTTTCTTTTCAAAATCTTTTGTTTCACTTTGGATTGTGTTTGAGAAGTACTAGATAAGGTTTGTGAAGGTTTTCCAATCCTCTAAATAAAGTTGGAAAGGCCTAGGGTAAAGTTTTACAAAAATAGCCATAGGCACATATGCCTCTATGCATATGTTTGATTTTATTTTGTTTCACACTTGAATTGGTTGGTAAGTGCTTTGTTGAGTGTGTTGAGGTATTTCAATTCATCTACTCAAGGTAGACAAGGCAAAGCTCATCATTTTCAACAAGTATCCATAGGCTTGCATATGCCTTTTTCTTAAATAAGATCTTTCCTTTTTATTTTATTTCTCAAAGATTGATGACACAATGGATGAGGTTTAGGTCTTAGTGGGGTTTACCATGGTTCATCACTATTTAGAGAAGAAAGAATGGTAGAGTTCAAAAATTAGAGCTATAGGCCCACATATGTCTTTTTCTTTTATCTTGGTTTCTCAAAATAGATCCAAATGATTTTTGAGAAGGTTAGGGTTTAGGGTTTTTCTTATTTGACTTCTTTCTCTTTTATTTTATTTGGTTGCTGATCTTCACTTGATCACTTTAGGGTTTTAGGGTTTATCACATAGCAAAATAACACACATCATGACAAAACACAATTATTATGTATGAGCACTAGACATAGTACTCTATGTAAGAAAAGTTTTTGTTGGTTCTCATTTTTGGAAAAAGGAAATTCATTTTCTCTTTGCTTTAAAATTTGGGATGTTACAAACCCTTCCCCTTAAACAAATCTCGTCCCGAGATTTTAAGAAAAGTTAAGTTCCTAAGAGAGATTGGGCGATATGATTTTAGCAGGGAACATACTTGGCATGGCTTGGGGTGCTTCTTGGTCTTCTGCGGCAGTCATGTTGTAGAGGCGGCCGTTGTTGTTATTCGGGTTCCTTCTTGCGGCAAAGCGGCGTTGGTTCTGAGCGAGTGCGGCGGGGTTGCCGGCAATCTTGGCGAGTCTCTTGGGGCACTCGTTGGAATAGTGTCCCACAATTCCACATTCATAACAAGTTATGGTTGACTTGTCCTTGGGGTTGATGGGGATGGCATTACTTCCAGTCTTTGGGGCAGTGTTGTTGTTGTTGTTGTTGCTGTTGTTGTTGTTGGTGCGATTGTGGTTGTTGTTGCCTCCGGGCTTCGGGGGTCCTCCGTGGTTGTTGGTGTATTTTGGGCGGTAGTTCTGTGCAGGGGGCTTGTTGTACTTTGGAGTATATCCTCCAGATGAGTTGTTGCGGTACTTCTGGGTATTGCTGGACCCATGCTGATTCATCATCCGGCGCTTGCGATTCTCATTGGCTTGGTGAAGCTTCCCTTCCATCTGAATGGCGGAGTCCACCAGAGCTTCTAGGTCAGCAAAGGGAATGTTGACCAGTACGGTCTGCATCTCATCATGTAGTCCGTTCAGAAATCTCTCCTTCCGCTTCTCATTGGTGTCGGTCTCATCCGGAGCGTACCTTGACGAGTGAGGAATCTGTCGCGGTATTCTACCACGGACATTCTACCTTGCTTGAGTTCGCGGAACTCGTCTCTCATCATCTTGATCAGTCCTTGGGGCACATGGTACTTGCTAAACTTCAGCTTGAAGTCTTCCCGAGTCATCATCTCGTCCAGCATTCATTGCGCGGGCGCTGGTCCACCGAGGCTCGTGCGGGTCCCGACGAGATAGTGGGTGGCGAAGAGTACTTTCTCTCGTGGCTTCAACTTGCGCAACTTCGAGGTTGTTCTCCATTGTCTGGAGCCAGTCATCAGCATCGAGGGGCTCTTCGGTCTTGCTGAAAATAGGTGGGTTGGTGTTTTGAAAGTTTTTCAGTTTTGACCCAGGGTGGTCGTGGTTTCCATGGCCATTGTTGTTCGAGCAATCAGCTGCAGAGTGCAGCAATGTTGGCCTGGCGTTCGGTTCTCTCGGCTTCGCGGTCGGCCATCATCATCTCTAGCATCTGCATCATGGCGTCTTGGTTGGCGCTGCGGGTTGGTGGGGCCATCCGAAGATTGAGGTAGATGATAAGATAAGAGGGAATTTTCTATGGTTTGTTTGAGTTAAAGTTCAAAAAGTTTCAAAGGTTCAAAACTTGAAAACTTGAGTAGTGTTGAAGGGGTAATACCAACAACACTTTTTCATTCATACCAAACATCACACAGTACAAATCTAACACACCGTTGGTTTGAAGAACCATTCATTCGCTCTACGATACAAGGGGATCCTGATACAACTCACACCTACTTAAGTGCTGGAGTGATACTACTCTTCTGGGTGGATTCTTCGTCTTCACGGGTGATGTGCTTGGCGAGAGGCGAGGGCGTTGTCCAAATCCCTGCGGGTTTTGTACAGCCTGAAGTCCTGGTGTGCTACATAATGGTTCATCTCCATGTGTGGTGGCATGGTCATCGGTCTTCCCATGGAGTCATGTCTTGGGTAGTAGATGAAGCGAGTGTTCCGGATCGTGTTCTCATTTTGTCCGCACAGACGGGCAATGGCTTCTTGCATAGCACCGACTAGTCCTTCCTTCCGGGTGATTCTCGTTACGGAAAACCGAGATGGTTTCCCATACCGGGGCTCCAAGATTTCTTCGTAGATCGAGTAGAAACTTCCCACCGAGGGGTTCTCCGGAGTGGTTGTTGAGGGATATTCCGAAGAACTCGGGATACGGGTGTCCTAGATATTCCACTAGTTGCTTCAAATCCTTTTCGAACTTTAGGTCGACTCCGTGACCAAGCTGGTAGAACTCCCATGGGTACTCCATCTATGAACAAAGAGGAGAAGTAAATTAGAGAAGTATTCCAGTGTGCAAAATTTTATGTAGGAATGGCAAGGAAAAGTAGGGCATGAATTCCTCCTTTTGAAAAAGATCTCAAGGATAAGAGTGAGAATAAGTTTTTCGCAAATATTCACTTCTTTGGTTTTGAAACTAAGTTTTGCAGACGTCCATTCTAACTAGGGTCTCCTAAGGTCAAACAATGGCTCTGATACCAACTTGTCAACACCCGGATTTTTAAGTCCGGATGCCCGTTATGCCATACATCGCAATCCCGGGAATATTGTTGTTGCGAGACATAACAGCTTGAATATCATAAGTCATCATTCATTACATATCATAGTCGTCTTACAAATAGATCACAGGATCCAATATTACAATAATAGTTGAACTATTGTTTCAACACACATCACCAATACATAGCGGAAGCGTAAAGATAAGGGACTCTCTAGTCCACGAGCCAACGCTTGACGTCGGAGTAGTCCTAGTTGTCGTAGACGTCCCGCTGTCCATCCTCTTCATACTCGCTCGTTCCTCTTCATAGTCCGGCCATTTGAATAGCCAGGGACAAAGCCGTGAGTACTTCAAAGTACTCGCAAACTAATACTAATGTAAGTACTAACATTTCTAGTAAGGGGGATGCTAAGCTCTAGTTTCTTTTGCATAAAGCCAATTTTAGTTCACAAACATTTTAGTAAACAACTCTTCATGTGCTAACTAACTCAAGTGGGAACATTAGTGTCATTCCCACAACTCAATTGTGTTTCAAGTCAAAGTCGCCATTTCAAGTTCAAATCACAAGTCACCCTTCACATGTCACCTTTTAGAAAAGTTCTGATGACGGAACAGTATGGCCTTTCCAACCGTCCATAACCGTGGACGCGGCTACTCGAATAGTTATACACTCTGCAGAGGTCGTACACTTGTGCCACAACATTTGCAATAATCCGTCAGGGTTAACTGGCCCTGATTTATCACACTCCGTGTGCGGACTACCAACCATAACCTTTCACCTACATACCCTAGTATAGGCACCTCTCCCCATGAGCTTGGCCTCCCAGTGAAGACCAACTGTCAGCCTGGGAACTGCACAGGGCTTGGGCCGGACAATTCACCTCATTCACGTCATTTCACATCACTTAACATTTCAGTTGGAGGCAGCCTCGGCATGACCCCGATGACGCTTGTTTAGAGGGAACCCATACTAAGATACATAAACTTCCAGCTAAGCCCTTACCCATATCGTGTATTGTGGGGGTACTTGCAAAATTGGAATGGTATCGCATCCGAACCCAACCATCAGTTTTGTAAAATTCACCAAGTCATTCACAGATCATATTCACCTTCAAAATCTTTCAATAGAATGAATCATCATTCCAAGGTTTTCAAAGTCATTTCATTTCACAAGTTCCCACCTAGAGTAGTCACTTTTATCGGTTAGCACTAGCAACTAGTCATGAGAGGTGCTAACTAGCTTATAGCTTTCTAGGCTAAGTTTGGTGCTCTTTTTCTGCTTTATATCTAGACCAAGTGAATCATGAATCAAAAAGTACTTTGATAAAACAAAAGTAAGTAAGGCTGGTAAAGTAAAACTAGGAAATAGGATCATAAACATAAAGTAAATGGGTAATGCCTTGCTCATGGTGAGCTTTGCACTTTGCAAGAGTATTATCTTGCAACAATAGAACTTGCAAAGGTGTTAGCTTGCAAGAGTATAGCTTGCCTTGGGGGTTGAGGTGGTCAAAGTGATCTTCTTCTCCTTCCTCTTCGTAGAAGACCTCCTCCTCTTGATACTCCTCGGTACTAGCGTCTAAAATACGAATACGAGGATACAATCACCAAGCTAATTCAATGGCTATCACACATATTCACACAAGCTACTCTAAGCACACAATTAATATAATTAGGGTGCATTGGTGGTGTTGCTTGAGGACAAATAATTTCCCCTCATTATATACGTAAATGATAGTTTCCATATGGTTCTTGAGAAATAATTTCCTCTCATTGAAATCTTCTTAAGATTTAATTTCTCAAACAATCACACATGAATTCATGTTGACCTAAGTCAACCATTCATCATCATCATTTGAGAAAATGATTTAAATGAGGTAGAGTACCTCATACTATTTAACAATGCTGATTATGATTTAACTTCACCAAGTATTTTATGTAAGAGTATTTGACCGGAGGTCAATACTTCATATGAAAGTATTTGGGACAAGATTTAAATGAAGTGAAGCACTTCATACAATTTAATCCTAACATGGTAGTGATTTAATGTCACCCAATAACTCAATATGAGATTATATATACCATGGTCACTACCTCATGTTGAATTACTTGAGAACAAGATTTAAATGAGAGGAATACCTCTCATATGATTTAACACATAGTTGTAACTAAGTTAACAACTACTATTGAGGTGAGTTAATATCATCAACAATTCATATGAGACATATATGACCAGAGTCTCTACCTCATTTTGAATTGTTCATGACAAGATTTAAATGAGAGAAAAACTCCCCTATGATTTATTAATAGTTTTGGACAATATCTTTGACTAGAAATAGCCATATAGTCCTTTATTTAAACTATGGCATGATCATGCAAAGTAAGCATGGTATATTTTTGCATAAACAATTAGTACAAGTGTAATGTGACTTATAGGAGTTGGAATTAACTTAAAATCATTTGTGGTTGATTTTTAATAATTATTCTAAGGCAGTAAAAGTCCCTGCCTTGTTTATTTTCCTACTTTAATTATATAATAGAACTAGGGTTCAATCCAGTGGCATTGTGTAGATAAAATCCTAAGCTTTCCAAATATATAAAATTTGTAAAATTTGGCCAAGTCAAACAGATTCTATGAATTTTCAAAGTTGGGTTCAGTATTGAATTCAAACTAAATTTATTTAACGAAATTTGAATTAAACGGGCTGGCGGGAAGCGTTACTGGGCCAGAATTGAATTAAAAAGGCCCAAGCCAGCCCACCACGGTCCACAGACGCGTGGGCTGCCTGACAGCGCGGGACCCGCCTGTCAGCGGCTCACTAACCCCGAATCGGTACGGGGGAGGGACGACCGTTGGATTACAACGCGATCGTGCGGCGCACGATCGTCGTCTCCTCCGACGAGAGGGCTTACTGGCGCGGCGAGGCACGGGGGTCGACGGCGAGCTGAGGCTCCGGCGAGGGTCGGCGTTGACGCGAGGCGGGGTTGTCGTCGACGGCGAGTGCGCTGGTACCGGTGGCGAGGCCGGAGGTGGCCCGAATCGACGCCGGCGAGATGAGGTATCGGCGGGCTCCGGCGGCTAAATTGGGGAGCTCCGGTGATGAATCGAGAAGGGGAAGTGGTCGAGGAGGGTGAGAGAAGAGTGGAGAGGCTACCGGTGTGCTTGGATGGCCGAGGGAGCTCGGTATTTATAGACCGGCGAGTGTGCTGCGAGGCGCGGACGAGGTCAACCGGCGAAGTCGTCGGTCCACCGCGGCGAAGGAGCGAGGAATGTGCGCGGGAGGTAGGCGACGCCACGGCGGTCCTTGGGGCCTTAATGGCGCGGTACGGCGAGGCGTACGACGGTCGGGCGAGGGCGGTACCGTCGCGGCCGTGGCGGGCGCGTTCGTCCTCTCCGGCGGCCGTGGTCGCCAAGGCATGACGTCGGCGCGTCCGGCGACCTCCGCGTGGCGAGGAGGGTACCACGGCGCGCGGGCTTGGTCGGGGTACGGTGGTGTACGGCGAACGCCGCGTGGCTGTGCCGCGCGTGTCCGTGCACGACGTCGTCACCATGCCGCTCGCGGTGCGCCAGGGACGTCGTGGGCGCGCGTCGTCCGGGCGTGTCGGCGTCCTCGCGACCAAGGGCTTGTACCGGCGATCTTCCGGGATTCTTGGCGAGCTCCTGGACATGGTGGTGAGGCCGATCGTGGAGGGAAAGAGAGGGGAAGGTGTCGAGGTGCGACGTGGCCGGCATGGCCATGTCCACGCCATGGCTGCTCTCTCCTGGTGGTTTCTTGTCATGGGCTTGGTGTAGGGGTGTCCTCTCGGTCATGGCTAGGGCAAGTAGTGGTCAAGGAGTGGTCCGGTTTGATCAATTTCGAATTTGTGGTGATCTTGTTCTTGATAAAATGTCTCCACTTTGCTGGCTCATATATCCTGATCCAAAATGAATTTGGTATGGTGCCCTTGACAAAAGTTGTTCATCTGGTTGTGTACTTGGATGACATGCAAAGATTTGGATTGGTTTAGTTTAGAAAATTTGATATAGAGAGGCTCAAAGTAGTGACCAGACTATAAAAGTCAGAAATGACCATTATCATATGTGATCCTATTTTCACATTTGAATTTGGTTTAAAATAGTATAGCCTTGATTCTCCAAGTTGTAATTACTCATTAATATCATATTACAATTATTGGTGAAGATCAAATGGGTCTAGGGTTAAATTTACAAAAATGACATAGGGCCATATGTGAGGGTTTTGGGATTTTCTAGCTTTTATTCTTTTATTCTTCTTGGCTTCACTTTGACAAGAGTGAGGTTTATTTGGTGTTCTATTGAGTTGGGTGAAAGGTTCACACCATTTTGAGGCAAAGGGGTGTCTAGGTCAAGATTTGCAAAAATGGCCATAACACATAAGAGGTGATGTGTCAAATTTCATTAAACTTGTAAATTGTTCCCATTGCTTTACTTGGGCATGGGTTAGGGTCAATTTAGTGTTATATTAGGTTGAGAGATGGTTTCACACCATTTGGGTAAGGTACAAGTGCATATAACAAGAATTGGTGAAAATGGCTATGTGTCACATATGCCTCTATGCATATGTGGCATTTGATTTTTAATTTGACTAGGCTTGACCCAATTGATGTTGTTGAGTGTTGAAATTGTATATAGGAGTGATCCAACCATTCACTACAAGTCTTAGGGTCAAGATCCTCAATTTCACAAATTTGATATTTTACTCTCATATGCCTCTATGGCATTATTACTTTCTTTTCAAAATATTTTGTTTCACTTTGGATTGTGTTTGAGAAGTACTAGATAAGGTTTGTGAAGGTTTTCCAATCCTCTAAATAAAGTTGGAAAGGCCTAGGGTAAAGTTTTACAAAAATAGCCATAGGCACATATGCCTCTATGCATATGTTTGATTTTATTTTGTTTCACACTTGAATTGGTTGGTAAGTGCTTTGTTGAGTGTGTTGAGGTATTTCAATTCATCTACTCAAGGTAGACAAGGCAAAGCTCATCATTTTCAACAAGTATCCATAGGCTTGCATATGCCTTTTTCTTAAATAAGATCTTTCCTTTTTATTTTATTTCTCAAAGATTGATGACACAATGGATGAGGTTTAGGTCTTAGTGGGGTTTACCATGGTTCATCACTATTTAGAGAAGAAAGAATGGTAGAGTTCAAAAATTAGAGCTATAGGCCCACATATGTCTTTTTCTTTTATCTTGGTTTCTCAAAATAGATCCAAATGATTTTTGAGAAGGTTAGGGTTTAGGGTTTTTCTTATTTGACTTCTTTCTCTTTTATTTTATTTGGTTGCTGATCTTCACTTGATCACTTTAGGGTTTTAGGGTTTATCACATAGCAAAATAACACACATCATGACAAAACACAATTATTATGTATGAGCACTAGACATAGTACTCTATGTAAGAAAAGTTTTTGTTGGTTCTCATTTTTGGAAAAAGGAAATTCATTTTCTCTTTGCTTTAAAATTTGGGATGTTACAATAGGCCATGTATATATTAATTGGTGTTAATCTAAGGTTTGCTAGCTAGCTGCTATATATAGAGCATGTTTTTATTAGATCGGGTTATAGCTAGTATACTTTAGGGTTATGTGTTTTCATTAAGTAGGGTTGATTAGCTATGGTTAGTTACATATATATGGTTTAGGGTTAATGCATGGCACATTTAATTTAATTAGAGGACCGCGAGGCACCCCCTCGCCTGCTCGATGCACAATTAAGTGTCGTTGGCCTATACATAGGGTTTAATTAGGGTTTTAGGGTTAGCTAGGGTTTAGGGTTAGGGTTAGGGTTAGGGTTAGGGTTAGGGTTAGGGTTTAGGGTCTAGGGTTTAGGGTCTAGGGTTTAGGGTTAGCTAGGGTTTAGGGTTAGGATTAGGGTTAGGGTTAGGGTTAGGGTTTAGGGTTTAGGGTTAGTGTTTAGGGTGTTTAGGGTTTAGGGATTAGGGATTAGGGATTATTAGGGATTAGGGATTTAAGGTTTTAGGGGTTGTTTAAGGTTTAGGGATCATCGATCGAGTGCGCACACACATTATTAGAGGCACCCGCGCGCGCCTTTACGCATAAAGTGCATGCGTATATATGTGTGTTTTTTGGGCCACCAACGATATATAGATGATCGAGAGAGAGAGAGATCGAGATTGAAATCCCCAAGAATATATATGTTCAAATATACATTAAAATATATGCACGAATGCATTGTAGGCCATGCATGCATGCACACTAATTATATATATATTATGAGGCAACTTAATCAAATGTGTTTTCATTCGAGAGAACTTGTCAAAATTCAAGTTAATTAATTTATCACGATAATTATATAATTAATTAATGAATCTCAGGGATATGTTATACAACATGATCGATATAGGCCATGTACATTTTAATTGGTGTTAATCTACGGTTTGCTAGCTAGGTGCTACATATAGAGCATGTTTTTATTAGATCGGGTTATAGCTAGCTAGTATAGTTTAGGGTTATGTGTTTTAATTAAGTAGGGTTGATTAGCTAGCTATGGTTAGTTACATATATATGGTTTAGGGTTAATGCATGGCACATTTAATTTAATTAGAGGACCGCGAGGCACCCCCTGGCCTGCTCGATGCACAATTAAGTGTCGTTGGCCTATACATAGGGTTTAATTAGGGTTTTAGGGTTAGCTAGGGTTAGGGTTAGGGTTAGGGTTAGGGTTAGGGTTTAGGGTCTAGGGTTTAGGGTCTAGGGTTTAGGGTTTAGGGTTAGCTAGGGTTTAGGGTTAGGGTTAGGGTTAGGGTTAGGGTTAGGGTTTAGGGTTTAGTGTTTAGGGTGTTTAGGGTGTTTAGGGTTTAGGGATTAGGGATTAGGGATTATTAGGGATTAGGGATTTAAGATTTTAGGGGTTGTTTAAGGTTTAGGGTTCATCGATCGAGTGCGCACACACATTATTAGAGGCACCCGCGCGCGCCTTTACGCATAAAGTGCATGCGTATATATGTGTGTTTTTTGGGCCACCAACGATATATAGATGATCGAGAGAGAGAGATCGAGATTGAAATCCCCAAGAATATATATGTTCAAATATACATTAAAATATATGCACGAATGCATTGTAGGCCATGCATGCATGCACACTAATTATATATATATTATGAGGCAACTTAATCAAATGTGTTTTCATTCGAGAGAACTTGTCAAAATTCAAGTTAATTAATTTAACACGATAATTATATAATCAATTAATGAATCTCAGGGATATGATCGATATAGGCCATGTATATTTTAATTGGTGTTAATCTACGGTTTGCTAGCTAGCTGTTATATATAGAGCATGTTTTTATTAGATCGGGTTATATCTAGTATAGTTTAGGGTTATGTGTTTTAATTAAGTAGGGTTGATTATCTAGGGTTAGTTACATATATATGGTTTAGGGTTAATGCATGGCGCATTTAATTAATTTAATTAGAGGACCGCGAGGCACCCCTGGGCTGCTCGATGCACAATTAAGTGTCGTTGGCCTATACATAGGGTTTAATTAGGGTTTAGGGTTAGCTAGGGCAGGTTAGGGTTAGGGTTAGGGTTTAGGGTCTTGGGTCTAGGGTTTAGTGTTTAGGGTGTTTAGGGTTTAGGGTTTAGGGATTAGGGATTTAGGGTTTTAGGGTTGTTTAAGGTTTAGGGATCATCGATCGAGTGCGCACACACATTATTAGAGGCACCCGCGCGCGCCTTTACGCATAAAGTGCATGCGTATATATGTATGTTTTTTGGGCCACCAACGATATATAGATGATCGAGAGAGAGATTGAAATCCCCAAGAATATGTTCAAATATACATTAAAATATATGCACGAATGCATTGTAGGCCATGCATGCACACTAATTATATATATATTATGAGGCAACTTAATCAAATGTGTTTTCATTCGAGAGAACTTGTCAAAATTCAAGTTAATTAATTTATCACGGTAATTATATAATTAATTAATGAATCTCAGGGATATGTTATACAACATGATCGATATAGGCCTTGTATATTTTAATTGGTGTTAATCTACGATTTGCTAGCTAGCTGCTATATATAGAGCATGTTTTTATTAGATCGGGTTATAGCTAGCTAGTATAGTTTAGGGTTATGTGTTTTAATTAAGTAGGGTTGATTAGCTAGGGTTAGTTACATATATATGGTTTAGGGTTAATGCATGGCACATTTAATTTAATTAGAGGACCGCGAGAGGCACCCCTGGCCTGCTCGATGCACAATTAAGTGTCGTTGGCCTATACATAGGGTTTAATTAGGGTTTAGGGTTAGCTAGGGTTTAGGGTCAGGGTTAGGGTTAGGGTTAGGGTTTAGGGTGCATTGTTTAGGGTGTTTAGGTTTAGGGATTAGGGATTATAGATTTAAGGTTTTAGGGTTGTTTAAGGTTTAGGGATCATCGATCGAGTGCGCACACACATTATTAGAGGCACCCGCGCCTTTACGCATAAATTGCATGCATATATAAGTGTGTTTTTTGGCCACCAACGATATATAGATGATCGAGAGAGAGAGAGATTGAAATCCCCAAGAATATGTTCAAATATACATTAAAATATATGCACGAATGCATGGTAGGACATGCATGCACACTAATTATATATATATATATATTATGAGGCAACTTAATCAAATGTGTTTTCATTCGAGAGAACTTGTCAAAATTAGAGTTAATTAATTTATCACGATAATTATATAATTAATTAATGAATCTCAGGGATATGTTATACAACATGATCGATATAGGCCATTTATATATTAATTGGTGTTAATCTAAGGTTTGCTAGCTAGCTGCTATATTTAGAGCATGTTTTTATTAGATCGGGTTATAGCTAGTATACTTTAGGGTTATGTGTTTTCATTAAGTAGGGTTGATTAGCTATGGTTAGTTACATATATATGGTTTAGGGTTAATGCATGGCACATTTAATTTAATTAGAGGACCGCGAGGCACCCCCGGCCTGCTTGATGCACAATTAAGTGTCGTTGGCCTATATATAGGGTTTAATTAGGGTTTAGGGTTAGGGTTAGGGTTTAGGGTATAGGGTTTAGTGTTTAGGGTGTTTAGGGTTTAGGGATTAGGGTTTCAGGGTTGTATAAGGTTTAGGGATCATCGATCGAGTGCGCACACACATTATTAGAGGCACTCGCGCCTTTGCGCATAAAGTGCATGCGTATAGTTTAGGGTTATTTGTTTTAATTAAGTAGGGTTTGATCAGCTAGGGTTAGTTACATATATATGGTTTAGGGTTAATGCATGGCACATTACTGTTATCACCAGATTTTAGACGAATCCAGAGGTGGGCCGGGCTTGTGCTGATTACCTGTGAAAGGATTCTAAGGCGGCCTGGCACGAAGGGTCTTGGGCTGAATTGCCCGTGTATCTTTACTTAGTAGTTTATTATAAGAGATAGAATCTTAGTCGTGCACGGTTTAGTGCACGCCCACATTAGAAAGTCCCCTGGACTATAAATATGTACCTAGGGTTCATGGAATAAACAACAACTCACGTTCAACCCCAAAAACAAACCAATCTCGGCGCATCGCCAACTCCTTCGTCTCGAGGGTTTCTATCAGGTAGCGACATGCTGCCTAGATTGCATCTTGCGATCTAGGCAGCACAAGCCCCACGTTGTTCATGCGTTGCTCGTACTCGAAGCGCTTTTGATGGCGAGCAACGTAGTTATCATTAGATGTGTTAGGGTTAGCATTGTTCTTCGTTTAAGCATGCTTACGTAGTGCAACCCTTGCATATCTAGCCGTCCTCACGCCTATCCCGGGTGTGGGGGCGGCACCCCGCTTGATCATTATTTAGTAGATCTGGTCCGTTACGATTGCTCCTTGTTCTACAAGGATTAGTTTAATATCCGCAATAGTTTGGCCTTACAAAGGGGGGAGGATCCCGTGGCACGTAGGGTGGCGTTCGCAAGTCCTAAACGGGATGTTCCTAGGATCAACTTCATGTTGGTTTTTTGGCCTTGTTTAGGATTGGCTTACGAGCACCGTGCGTGGCCATCCGGCCCAACCTCGGAGTAGGATGATCCGATTATGTGGTGAAAACCCTAAACCGTCGTAGATCTCATTAGCTTCATCTTGATCAAGCGGGACCACCAAGTATTCGTACACCCCGTACGGATCATGGGTGGATCGGCTCTTTGAGCCGATTCACGGGATAACCCGAGAGCCGATCGAGGCTCGTATTTAACGTTTACATGTATGCCCCGCAGGAAACTAAGCGAGGCAATCTCATCACCTTCCCGACCGGGTATAGGTCGGGTGGCACGCCCTGCACTTCGCAACGCCGCGTGTGACCGAAGAGCATTGCGGGCCGTCGCTCGGAGGGGTCTCGGCCAGCCCGCAGCTCTAGGCTCCCCCCGGCTCTACGGTGTTGACAAGGCCGCTGCCCGCCGGTGGGTTTTGGCAGTCAACACATTCCGGCACGCCCGGTGGGACAATCGTCTACATCAACCACATCGCCATCTACATCCGAGATGGCGGACGGCACGCCGGTCACCTACGAGGATCCGCTCGACGACCTCAAGAAGCAATACAATGAGATCAAGGCTACCCTCGAAGCCGACCTCATCGGCTCTTTTCGGAGAACCCGTTCCGGTGGCATCGGATGGAAGGGGTTCTCACCGGAAGGTGCACTCGATGGGATAGACCTTTCTTCCCCGTCGGAGGAACGCACCAGTGGGTCGCGGCGAGAGATCAACTACACGGTGGCTCACTCGCTACACCGCCACTCGAGAACTTGGTTAACGTGCTGGAGCGTGTCGCTCGCGCGTGATCCGAGGAGATCATGAGCCACCAGTACTCGCCGTCAGGACCAGCTCTCGGGACGCATCAAGGAGAGTTGCCATTCCAGTCCCGTCCACCGCTGCCATTTGCGTTGGCAGCACCTGCCGAAGTGCCGACTACACCGGCATTCCTCGTCTACAGAATTGGTGGCGACCCCAGTGACTACCAGTTCTTAATGGAGGCGCCTAAGGAGATCCCTCATGGGTACGCATGCATGTATGTGCCGGATTGTGGTGACTGGGCACTCACAAACCAGGCCACAACATCGGGGACTCCGGCGAAGACGAGGAGGAACGTCGGCGGCAGAGCGGACGTGGCTAACTAAATACGCCACACCGACGAAACTCCCGAGCCCAGCTCCTGCAGGCTGGCTCGGAGCTGGAAAAGCAAACGTGGCAGGCCAAGTACGCCACCCCGGCGAATCTTCGAGTGCAACTCCTACGGCCGGCACGGCGGATCAGATCGGTACCATGCCGAGAGACCGGTTCGGCATGATGCCGAAAAGAAGGGCGGTCGGCTATTCCAAGCCGTACCCCGACGATTACGAGATGATCCCGCTGCCACCAAAATATCGGCTCCACGACTTCTCCAAATTCAGTGGATCGGATGGCTCCGGCTCCATCGAGCACGTCGGCCGATATTTGGCTCAACTAGGACCGGCTTCGGTGTCGGATCAGCTACGCGTGAGGCTCTTTTCACGGTCCCTCACGGGATCGGCTTTTGGATGGTACACCTCTCTACCGAGCGAACTCCATCCGAGTCTTGGAAGCAATTGGAAGAACGAGTTCCATATGCAATACCATACGAAGCTTCCGAGTCCGGCATTGCCGATCTAGCACAACTACGTCGAAGCGCGGGGAAACGGTGACGAGAATACATCCGGCGCTTCAGGAATCTTAGGAACCGATGTTATTCGGTTCGTATAACTGAAAAGGAAGCGATCGAGTTGGCGATAGCGGGCCTTGCAACACAGCTCAAGGACATGGCCTCCCAAACGGATTATCCCTCACCGGCGCACATGGTTCGAAACTATCGGCATATGAACAGCGCCACCCCGACCTGTACCAAGACAAGTTCAAGCGTGCAGTAGTCATGGTCGATACGGAGGAGGATGAAGTGCCTGCGGGAGGCCAAGAGATAGCAGTGGCTGAGTGGACTCAGGGAGGAACCCCTGTGGCCTGCAAATGGGTAAAGCCACCAGGGCCGCCCAGGGGATTTGATTTTGACGTAACCAAGACTGAACAAATCTTCGACCTCCTGCTCAAGGAGAAACAGTTGACGGTTCCCGAAGGTCTCAAGTTCCCCACGGCGAAAGAGCTAAACGGAAAGCCGTACTGCAAATTCCACAACTCGCTTTCCCATGCCACCAACGACTGCCGGGTGTGGCGTCGGCACATCCAAGCGGCGATAGAGAAGGGGCGGCTAATTTTCAACCGAGTACGCCATGAAGGTCGACACCCAACCCTTCCCCGCCGTTAACATGGTAGGAATCACCTACCCTCGAAGGTTGCCAGCCGAGGCCCCTCGTTCAGCATCAACATGGTAGGGCCTGGAAACCACTCTGGCAAAGATAAAGATGAGGGCAGCTGCTCTCACAGCAAGGATACAGATGAGGCCGCCCCATGCGATCGGCTCCGTCATGATGGCAAGCGCTACGTCACAGAGGGAGAGGTGAAGAATATGAGATATCAGCGACCCCTCTCTGATCACCTCCTCAACAAATATGTTAATCAGTATGGTCAACGCCGGCGACCCTATTACAGTGATAGAGAAGATCGTTTGGCTAGAGAAGCCGAGAAGATATCGTCGGCGAGGATCACGATGAGGAGGAGCATGAGCGCTATGCCACGGAAGCATCAAGGGAGCAAGACGACAACGCCGGGCATTGGGACTGCCCCTTCTTCAGACACTGCTGGGATTCAGGAATGAGCCGATTGCCCACAATCGGCAATTGCCCAGAATGCAATAAGAAAAAGAAGGAGGCAGCCAACGTGTCTGTGTTCGAGCGCTTAGGGCCTCTCCCACCACAAAGCAAACGTGCTGAGTCACCTCGTTGGGCAGATCTTGAAGATTCAGAAGACGAGGGAGAAGTGGAAGAAGACAGGTACCACCGGCCAAGGTGGTGCCACGACGGACTCAGCCGTTCCCGAAGCGCGGGGTTCAGCGATTGCGCGGCCTGGAGGAAGCCGAAAGGTTGTACCTGCATACGCTAAGAAAGGCACGGCCCGATCCGGCTGCAAAGGTTCGGCGAACCCCGGATGAAGAGGGTCGTCCACGGAAAATGGAGTGGCGCCCTAAACAGAGGAAAGCCGATGATGAGACATCGGCCGGCACAAACATGGTACTCGTCTTGCCGACGGAGCGTAGCGCTCCACGACTCTACGGAGCGCACAAGGTGGACGACGGCAGGCGCATCAAGTCGGAGGTTGGGTTGGTTTCATCCAGCCGACAAAGTAGCAAGATCAAACCAATGGGCAAACCAGGAGAGGCTGATCCTTGTGATCGGCCCCGAAAAATTTACGAAGGGAACTTACAAAACCTTCAACGAACAAGCAACGTGGAGGCCGATTCCAGCAATCGGCCAAAATTGTCCTCACCTACCTTTCTGCCTGGGTTCAACATGTTATCCAACGGAGCCGATACCATCAATTTTCTTGACAGAATCGGCTCGGGGGCGCCCGAGTATATGGAAATATGAGGGTATACAACAGAAGCATCTCATCTTTTGTTGATGGTTATTGGAATATGGGGGCCGATACACAGGTCGGCCGTAAAAAAAAAAAAAAAAAAAAATGAATGAAAATTTTCGAACACAGCCGATGCAGCAGGCATCGACTTAAGGACATGAAAGCCGATGCAGGGCCATCGACTCAAGGGAAATTTCTTCAAGGACAATGTCAGGAGCAGCATGTCAAGAATCAAGAAACAGTCGATGCGTAGCCATCGACTGCGGTTGTGCGAGGATTATCCAATCTGTGGGGTTAGTACGAGTGGAACGGAAGATTGTCGGCACGTCAGAGGAAGAAAGAGGATCGGCTGTGGCACATTCTCGCCTCGAGTAAGGACTCGGGGGGCAGCTCACCTTGAAGGCTTTCCGCTCAGAGAGGCCGATTTGTGTTCAAATCGGCCGACGCTACATAAGGAATTTCCCCGCACACAATCAGGCCCAGGTCTACACAGTTCATGCGCGTATTCCTCGTCTCTGTTTTACATTGGCCGAGACTCGGGGGGCAACAAGCCTGGAAGATGCCTTGTTCTTGGGAGCCGATCAAGATTACCTCGGCTGCGGCTGCATCATGGCCGTCTCAGGTAGGAACCCGGGAAGGAAAAGCCGACGCCTAGTACAGGGTTTGGACCGTGGCTCGTTGCTGCAAGAAAGGGAAAGAAGTCCGACGCGTTGCTCGTCGGTCTTAGCATGGCAAACGGAGGGAATGAAATTGGAGCGATTAAAGGATAAATGGAAAGAACAATTTCATTAATTCCAAGGAGCGGCTTTACAAGAAAGAGCCGATGGCTCTCAAAAGAGGGATCTGGTGCCTAGTGCCCTGCTACTACTAGTCCTATACTACTAGTCGTCGCTGTCCTCGTCATCGCCGCCGTCGACGTCGTCGGCGCTGCTCCCGGGGAGCTCTTCGTCGCTCGCTGCCCCAGCCCTTGGCCGGAGCCTCTTCCTCCTCGTCATCGTCATCATCCTCGCTGTCCGCCCGGGAGCGGAAGCGCTTGGTCGGCGGGTACTCGATGGAGGAGGAAGAGTCGTCCTCCTCCTCTTCCTCTTCGTCATCATCCTCGTCCTCGCTCGTCCGCCCACATGCGGGGGCGCTTCTTCGGCGGGAGCTGGGCGGAAGGAGAGGCTTTGGCCTTCGCTGCTTCTCCTTCTTTTTCTCCTCGTCGGAGGAGAAGGGATTCACCTGCGGGGTGGAGACTGCCTTCGGTCTTCTTCTTCGGCGAAGATTGGGGGAAGAGTTTGGAGAAAGAAGAGGAAGAGGAAGACATTGCTACGAGGAAGAGGGGTTTTTTGGTGCCGATAGCGGGGATGGAATGAGAGAGAGCTAACCGGTCGGCGCGGTTAAATAATGATGAATCCGGCGAAGGATTAATGCCATTACAACTTCCACGGGATCGATGCTAAAGCTGTCAGGATTTTTAGAGAAGCTGAGAAGACAGGGCATAATGATGACGGATGTTGTAACGGCTCTACTCTGCTACAACGTGACCTCTCGAAGGGAAAGCATAATGATTTTGGAAATGTTATTTCCAAAACCAGGGGGGCATGTGTTATCACCAGATTTTAGACGAATCCAGAGGTGGGCCGGGCTTGTGCTGATTACCTGTGAAAGGATTCTAAGGCGGCCTGGCACGAAGGGTCTTGGGCTGAATTGCCCGTGTATCTTTACTTAGTAGTTTATTATAAGAGATAGAATCTTAGTCGTGCACGGTTTAGTGCACGCCCACATTAGAAAGTCCCCTGGACTATAAATATGTACCTAGGGTTCATGGAATAAACAACAACTCACGTTCAACCCCAAAAACAAACCAATCTCGGCGCATCGCCAACTCCTTCGTCTCGAGGGTTTCTATCAGGTAAGCGACATGCTGCCTAGATTGCATCTTGCGATCTAGGCAGCACAAGCCCCACGTTGTTCATGCGTTGCTCGTACTGAAGCGCTTTTGATGGCGAGCAACGTAGTTATCATTAGATGTGTTAGGGTTAGCATTGTTCTTCGTTTAAGCATGCTTACGTAGTGCAACCCTTGCATATCTAGCCGTCCTCACGCCTATCCCGGGTGTGGGGGCGGCACCCCGCTTGATCATTATTTAGTAGATCCGGTCCGTTACGATTGCTCCTTGTTCTACAAGGATTAGTTTAATATCCGCAATAGTTTGGCCTTACAAAGGGGGGAGGATCCTGTGGCACGTAGGGTGGCGTTCGCAAGTCCTAAACGGGATGTTCCTAGGATCAACTTCATGTTGGTTTTTTGGCCTTGTTTAGGATTGGCTTACGAGCACCGTGCGTGGCCATCTGGCCCAACCTGGAGTAGGATGATCCGATTATGTGGTGAAAACCCTAAACCGTCGTAGATCTCATTAGCTTCATCTTGATCAAGCGGGACCACCAAGTATTCGTACACCCCGTACGGATCATGGGTGGATCGGCTCTTTGAGCCGATTCACGGGATAACTCGAGAGCCGATCGAGGCTCGTATTTAACGTTTACATGTATGCCCTGCGGAGAAACTAAGCGAGGCAATCTCATCACCTTCCCGACCAGGTATAGGTCAGGTGGCACGCCCTTGCACTTCGCAACGCCGCGTGTGACCGAGAAGAGCATTGCGGGCCGTCGCTCGGAGGGGTCTCAGCCAGCCGCAGCTCTAGGCTCCCCCCGGCTCTACAGTGTTGACAAGGCCGCTGCCCGCCGGTGGGTTTTGGCAGTCAACAATTACATATAGTTTAAATCTCAAGAATGTTTATACATGATAGGCCATATGTGCAAAGGAATTTTTTTCCCTGTGAACTTGTCAAAATTCAAGTTTATCAGTGCCAATGGAAACTAGTCCAAAAAGTTACATAGAGGACCAAAAGTACTAGACAATAACTAATAGAACCTGCAAATTTACAAAAAGGACCCCCAAACATATAGACGAAAATCAATCGAGTCCTTCAAGACCGCACATCAGATCTCTGCTCCGCATCCTTTCCAGCAACTCCGTCGCCGGGGACGCACCACTTGGGACGGTGTCGCCGGTAGTCGCCAGGACGAAGGAGAAGAAGGGCCTCGGCAACGGCATATTGGCTGCGAGAAGGGCCGCCGAAAGGCCAAGATGTGCACGGGCAAGACGGATGACGCCGTCGTATGCCCCGAGCTTGTGAACTTTAGCAGCTTGACTTCCCCATTGGCCGGATCCGAAGCACCGACCAAAGCAAGCCTCACCGTTAGCGTCATCACATTGATGGCACCAGATCGGGGTTTGGCCGGCAAGATCCGCCAGATTCACCATAGGCCAGATCTGAAGCCGATGACGAGATCCCCGACTCCATTGCGCCATTTTGCTCATGGGAAACACGGGATCTAAGCTTACAACAACACTAACTCCCTCGGATCCAAATTAGCTGACTCAACTTTGCTTATCTAAATATGGATGTATCCACACATGTTTTTACTCTGGATACATACACGTCTAAGGAAAGTTGAATCAATTAATTTAGTTCGGAGGGTGTACAATATACAGAGAGAAGTCGGCCTCGTCTCCGGTCGGCGAGGCCGCCAGAGAGAAGGGGAAAGGAGCCGGGGGAGTGGGAGAGACTCGAGAGAGAAAGAGAAGAGGAAGAAATGAGAGCTCCCTGGGGAAGAACATTATTTTTGTCGTTACGCTCGTAGCTTGAAACTGAAAATTTCGGCCGCGCGCCAAATCATCCCGCCGCATCCATTCGAAAATCCCGTGACCAGTTTTACCCTTTTAACCCTGGTCCGGAAGCTACAACCCACCGACCATGGAGGGCTCATTCGGTAACAATGAAATATCTTGCCTAGATCCCGAACCCTCCCCACGGGCCCACACCCACCCACCAACCATTCGCCCCATTATCTCAAAAATACTCTCACACGCCAAAGCTGCGACTCTCTACGAGTACTAGATCCGCCGCCGCCGGCATACTCCTCCACAGCGTAGCCTTGATCGTGTTGGCTGTCCACCCACCTGATCCGCTCCCCCGCCGCCCTCGTCACCGACGGATCTGCTTCACCGCCGACCTCGCCACCGACTACCTCGGCGCAGCGGCTGTATCAACTTCACTGAATCCCTTGCCAGCCAACCAGATCTGCTTCACTAACGCCCGCTTCTACTGAAACAGGGTCGATTCATCGTCTCCCGCGTTCGCCGCCGCTGGAATGCAAGTTGCCGCCCCCGTCCACCCCGCCGCAGCTTGGTTAGTACGCCGGCCCGTTAGATCGCGGTGTTTCTTTAGCCATGTTTTGTGTAGTTATTTGCGGATCTCATATGCCGTTAACTTTCTTGATGTGTTGCTTCGCATGAAGTTTGTTTAAATATTGTACGAGTACAAAAGCATTATTCGGTCGCTACCATCCTGTTCATTCTACCGACACCTGTGTGCATCCACATATTTATAGCCTTATACCCATTCATTTGCTGCTAACTTGTTTTTGTATCGCATGCTATTGTCGCACTGCTTTTATAGTCATGCTATGGGCATTTCCAATCTGCTTGTTCTTATACCACATCATTAGCTCACCGCTAGCTGCTAGTTGTTTTCTCGTGTCTGCTATTCTCACACTGCTTTTATAATCATGCTACGTGCATTTCCAATCTGCTTGCTCTTATACCTCGTCTTTAGCTTATATAGTTATTGCTGCGTGCATGTCTGGTCTTTGTATTATCGTAGACTGACTTGTCAATGTTATTTTTCCTAGGGATTGATCATGCGAACCACTTATTAGAACATCCAGCATTAACAGCGGGGACGCTAGGGAAGGTTGGAATCTGAGTTTTTGGTTGGTAATTTTGGCAGTTTACTTCCGTTATTATCTATAACCTATATGCATTGTTCCTTATGCAAGAGATTAACACTTGGAACCCTGCCATAGCAATGCCATTCATGCTTTACTATGTTTATGCCTATTTGATATGCTTGTCTTGGAGAAACTGCGAAGGTGATTTGAACTCGACATTTGGTCATTCTTAATGCCGGTTTACTTTATGTGGAAAACCTTGGCATTACCCTACTCTAAATCCGAATGTCTGAAATTCGTATCTCATGCAAAGCAACATCTAGTTGGTTTTAATATGATATCCGGTAAATATTGGCTTATTCATTTGGCGGATCAAGTTTTTTGTTATTTGAAACCAGGTGACTTGGTCTTAAATGTGATATCTAAACACAGATTAAGGACAATGGAGCAGGAGGATTAGCATTTCACTTGATGGCTGAACCTAAAATGACAAGCATGTTGACCACGACTAGTGCACGCAAGAGAAGGACCTGCAGCGAGCCAGTATGTGCTTAGTACATGCATCTTATCTTATCTTGTGCTTATTTCTGCTACATGCTGTTATCTGATCTCTACATTGCGTAATACATGTTTGAACAGTTAATTGTTGTAACTATGTTTGCAATGTTACCAAAATGCAGTTTTAATGAAGCAGTCATCATTAGAAGATAGTCGCCAAAAAAGGATCCGTAGCGACCTCGTGCAACATTATGATGTAAGTTTGTGCTTAGTACAAGTTCCATACATTGTCTTATTTATGCAACTTGTTATTATCTTATATCTACATTGCATAATAAATGTTTGCATAGTTCATCGTTTAACTCTTTTTGCATTATTATCGGAATGCGGTTGTGATGAAGCAATCTTCATTAGAAGTGAGGCCCACAAAAACTTCGATATTTCTTCGATGCATCTTCTCATAGCCGTCAACCTAGACCATTGCTTTCATCAAACAAGTAAATATCTCAAGGCTGTACTTTATAAAAGACATGGTATTGCTTGCTTTAAGATCTGTAGCTGATATGTTGACAAAGAGTACACAAGATTCAATCAAGGCGATTGCCAAATGTCAACGTGTTATTGATGATGCTAATAGAAGTCCTCAATGATTCTATGTAATTTTTTTTATTTGGGCACATGAATTGCCTTGTAATTTTCCTACTTGTTTTATTTGTGTATGTAATTGTGTGTATCATTGATATCAGATTTTAGGCTCATGAAATTTAATGCAAGTTGACTAGTCAAACAAATAGGGCACTACAACAGATTGGGTCGGCCCACTTACAGTAGTGTGGGACCCACTTTCATTTTGGGCCGGCCCACTTCTTTAGTAGGCCGGCCCGGTTACACGATAGTGGGATCCACATGCTTATTGGGCCGGCCCACTATCTTGTTGGGCCAGCCCATTTGCTATATGGTGGTCCCACATGGTAAATGGGCCGGCCCTTTAACAGGAAGGTGGAACCCACATGTGTTTTTGGCCCGGACCACTATCTTGTTGGGCCGGCCCACTTGCTATATGGTGGACCCCACATACTAAATGGGCCGGCCTTTTAACTGGAAAGTGGGACCCACCTGTGTTTTTGGCCCGGCCCACTATCTTGTTGGGCCGGCCCACTTGCTATATGGTGGACCCCACATACTAAATGGGCCGGCCTTTTAACAGGAAGGTGGGACCCACCTGTGCTTTTGGCCCGGCCCACTATCTTGTTGGGCCGGCCCACTTGCTATATGGTGGACCCCACACACCAAATGGGCCGGCCCTTTAACAGGAAAGTGGGACCCACCTGTGTTTTTGGCCCGACCCACTATCTTGTTGGGCGGCCCACTTGCTATATGGTGGACCCCACATACTAAATGGGCCGACCCTTTAACTGGAAAGTGGGACCCACCTGTGTTTTTGGCCCGGCCCACTTGCTATACGGTGGACCCCACACACTAAATGGGCCGGCCCTTTAACAGGAAAGTGGGACCCACCTGTGTTTTGGCCCGGCCCACTTGCTTCTTGGGCCGGCCCAGTTGCTGTAAGGTGGACCCCACATGTTAAATGGGCCGGCCCATTTAAGTTTTGACCAGTCAACCTTAGAGGTTAGGCCCGGCCCACGTAACTAATGGACCAACCCAGCTATATAGTTGACCGGTCAAACTATGTCAGCTGGCCCGGCCCGCTTAAGACGTGGCAGGCCTCGTGTGGGCCTACCATCTACCACGGGGTTTCAGCCGGTTAACGCCGTTAGCCGCGGTTAACGGCGTCCGCCACGTGTCGGCTTGCATGACGTCGGCGGTCAACGGGCTCCGGAAACACTTGCGCAACGGTTCGATTTTCCGTGGCGGAAGGGCGCCCAAGCGCGACGGACCGAAAAACGTCGTTGGACTTTGCCTGACGCAGTTTCCACAACAGAACCCATATCGTCGGGTTAGGCCCATAGGCGACGAAAAATACCCCTTAGCGGACGATTTTGAGACGTTGTCTATCAGAACTTTTCTTGTAGTGTCATTGTTAGAGATGTTGAATGCTGAAAGGAAGTGCAGCATGCTCAATGCAACTGGGATTGAACCTGTGAGATTGTTTCTCGACAAGTCTAGCACCAGCAAGTTTTTGAGATTACCTATTTGTTCTGGTATCTGTCATGTTAAATCATTGAAGCTCAGATTGAGTGAAAAGAGGGCTTTCAACTGGCCGATTTCCATGGGGATCTCACCAGTGAATTTATTATTGCTTAGATCCAGCACTTTGGAGAAAGCAATGGGTACACGATATTCAAGTGATAGACCTGTATAAAGAGGCAGCTCGAAGAGCCTTGGGTCTAGATGGGCTTCATTCTTCTCTGACTTTAGCATTGGCATATCCATCAGTGTCGTTGGAACCCCCCTGCGAGATTGTTACTTGATATATCTAGATAGGAGAGATTGCTAAGGGCTTTGATCCAGGCTGGTATTGATCCAGTGAGTTGATTGTCAGATAAGATTAACATCTCTAAATTTTCTAGTTTGGATATCCAAATAGGTATTTCTCCAAACAATTGGCAATCTTCGATGCCCAAAACCTGAAGATTCTCAAAACCATCAAATGTATCATCTTCTGGCATGAGCTCTCCCTGAAGTTGTGGCCGATAAGCAGGGTCGTAAGATTCGGGCACTTCTTGAGAACTTGAAGTGCATTTGTGATGTTTGTAATATTATTGTTACCAATTGACAAGAAGGATATATACTTCAGATGGCCTATTCTTGACGAGAGCTCTCCATGAAAATGGTTGACTGATAGCTGTAGCATGATCAAACCACTACAGGAGTAGATGCTTTCTGAAATTGTGCCAGTGAAGCTGTTGTTGTAAAGATCTAAAGTTTTCAGATTGGACAGTGTGGAGAAGTTGACATTGCTAAGTTCTCTGTTGAAGTAGTTGCTCTTGATGTCAATTGTTATGAGATTTGTGCAGCTGCTCAGGGCTGATGGAAGCTCCGCGGACATCATGTTGTTGTTCAAATGTAGCTTCTCCAATCTCTTGAGCTGACCAATAGAATCTGGAATTTCGCCGCTGAACTTGTTCCCTCAAAGATCAAAGGTTATGAGGTTTCTGAGGTTCATTATGTGTGCACCATCAAGCACTCCATGCAAGGCATTGTTAGGAAGTGACAAATGCTGCAACGAGGTAGCATTGAAGAGCTCATCTGGGAGTGTCCCATTGAGATTAGCATTTAGCACTCTGAGCCTGGAACAAGTACCAACTTCAAGGGGAATGCTACCACTGAATCTGTTGTAATCTAGTTCAAGCACCTCTAATGACGGCGAGCTTTTGCAGGAATGAGTTGGTATCCTCCCTGTAAAGCTGTTATTGCTGGCATTGAGTGCGATCAGATTCTCCATCACCCTCCATGTTGTGGATGGAAACTGTCCTGTAAACAAGTTGCTTGAGATGTTCAATACCTGTAGAGGGTGACCAGCAGTTGAAGATGGTAGCTCTAGCATGTTTCCATTGAGGAGGTTAAAGCTGACGTCTATGACGATGATGCTACTGGATGATACCAACTCCACCGGTAGGCCACCGTACAATGAGTTTGGGATAGGTTGCGGCGCAGCAAGCCTCTGAGCTTGCCAAGGGATGGTGAGATGCTCCCTTCAAGGCCCTTCGAAGCCAACAAGACATTAGTGATTGTCCTGTATGTGCCACAGATGATCCCTTCCCATGTGCAGCAGTCGGTGTCGTTCTACCACGACGCCTTGAGGCCACCGTCCGACGAGGTGCCAGCTAGGAACTGGAGGAGGGAGATCTTGTCATGTTCTATGCAGGAATTGATGGGAGCGTCCAAGCAGAGGAGCACCACCGCCACAAGAGCAGGGCTGAGGAAAGGTACAGGAATACCATTGCTGCGCCTTCTCTTGCACAACGAATGCGGTTGCTGCCGCATGACTTGCTGACGAAAATTGCTCAAACCTGTTTCTGGCCTGATAACAATGGCCCTGATCAGGAAAGAGCATGTGGATGGAGAAGAACGATTTGGCTCTGCGTTCTGCGGTTTCTGTAGTGATAATCGCTGAGAAATGAAAGGGCTGGTGGGTCAACGGATCATGGAGGGAGAAAAGAATGCTGGTCTCGCTTCCATTTTGTTTTGTGCCAACCAAAAAGTATTTCGGGATCAAGAAAATTGGATTTTACACTAATGCCCCCAGCCCACTCCTTATTGAGTTTTAACAGCATGCCTTTACTTCGTCTGACATCACTCCTTTTAACGGTTTCACTAAATAATCTAACCTCTTCCCACTAACACTGACTAAAATATTGTTACCTGATGTATCCTTTGCCCTTTGGTGAACAGGAAAAGGCGCGTATTTGAGAAAGGAAAGGTTTCCAAGATTCTTACGCGGGGGGACTACCGAAAGGCACTTGTGACCGAGTAATCATCGTCGTCTAGTCAGCAACTCAGCATGTGGACGAACCCAAGTGGAGGGTAGAAGAAGTGCAACCCTCCCTTCCATCACCTTGACCCGAAGCATTCACTTCCTCTTACCGCACGAGCTTAATTTGTTTGATGGATATGGCTATTGTTGTTTCCAGTCTCCTGGATTTACTGGCGCACTATTGTGGACCATGGACCATGGCTCCTGAGCTCGGAAGAGATTCAAAGTTAACTTGGGTAGCGTGTGAGGGCTGGCAGTGTCTCAGCTATGATGCTTTGTGGGAATGCTTGTGTTGTATCATTGTATGGACATGGTCTTTGAACGGAACCACTTGGTGATGGGGTTATTAATTATATTTTAGTACTTGAGTTGAACAACTGGTTTAGTTATTGGATGATGATGTGCTGATGCTACATGCATACTACTTTTGGAAGTTCAAAAAGGGTTCTCTAAAATCTATCGACATGGAATTTAGTTTTGAAGATCTCGTCACTAGAAGCGCAAAGGTGAAATCGGTTCTTAATTTGGGCAAATGGTTCTCACGATATTTTGTTTCTTTAAAAGTTAAAAGCTTAGTCCTCCCATCTCCCGTGGCCCCCTCTAATCCTCATCTTAACTTTGCTTTCCCTTGCTACAACTGATGATCGATCATGCAGAGAACCAACATGATCACATAGAGGGGCAAGCTACACTTGGTGAGACAACAACGTAATAATGATTCTGTCGATAACGTAACTACTACCTCCAATCGTGCGTGTTTAATCGACGCGGAGTGTAGAGTACTACACTACACTCTATGATTGAAAATACCGGCCCAGTTGATTAATTGCAGGGGCGGCCTTCTAATTTCACTCGGCCTGGAAAGCCCGTCACGAATGCCCATGAAAGCCTACTCGGACAGAGAAAGCCTCTTCCCTCAAAAAAAAAAGGAAAAAAAACAGAGAAAGCCTCTTCCCTCAAAAAAAAAGGGAAAAAAAAACAGAGAAAGCCTCTCTCTGTCGCCCTCGCCAGTCGCCACTGCTGCTCCCTCCCTCTCCCTGTGGAAACTCACGCTGCTCTCACCGGAATCGCCTCCCTCGCTTCCGCCACCGCATCCTTGCTTCCCTCCGCGCCCCCGGCATCCACGGAGCCACCCCGTCGACTCAATGCCGGGTTTTCTTTTTTTTGTGCCCATTGCCGGCCGTACATGCCGGCAGCAGCGCACCCAGGCTGTTCGGCGAAATGCCGAGCAGGATGGCTTCCTACACCGGGGCCGTGGCCGTCGAGAAGCTAGGGCGGGATCATAGATCAGGTTCGGGGTGCATTATGTGAGGCCCGTGGTTTCTTCTTGGCCACGTGAATCCTTCCACATGGTACGTAGGTACTTGCTTCTGATCGCCATTCCTCCCATGTTTTGCTATTGGGATGCATATACTATTCTTCTGCTAGTGGCTACAAATTCTTGAACCAGATATTTCCAAGAAGAAAATCTAACATTACATAGTATCTGCATCTGAGTGGCAACCATGTTCAATCTTTCACCGAGAAAACAAGACAACCATTTCATATGTTTTATACTTCTTCAAATGCTTGCGGAACTTAAGCTGCTAATCATATACTTCACGAAATATCAAAAGGAAGACGAGCTTTTGCAGAACTCTTCACTTGTGGTAGTACAGAAAGCACAAAACTGCAAGCTGTTAACTTATGTATCTATGTATAAAACAAACTGTAAGATTATCAATGGCAACTCTTCTGAAACTGGGAATTCACAACTACTCCATGCACAAAAATGTATAAGTTTATGTATCATGTGTAGTTAGTCGTATCTTTGCTGCTCTTTACATCTGCAGATCAGCGTCTATACTGTCTAGGCAAGAGACTACTTCCATGATAGTTGGCCTCATGAATTGGTTATGGTTGACACATTTGCAAGCGGCTTCAAGCACCTTCAGCATTTGCTCTTCGCATCCTGTACCTCGAAGTGCTGGATCAAGGACCTCAACTTGCTTTCCCTCAGACTTCATCTCCAGCACCCATGGGACTAGCTCTTTTGATGTGGATAGGATTGGAACAGGTCGCATCCCAGTGAGAAGCTCAAGTAGGACTACTCCGAAACTGTACATATCGCCTCTCAATGTAGCAACCCATGATTGTCCATACTCGGGAGGTATGTAACCCATTGTGCCGGCCAGTTCAGTTGAAACATGAGTTTGGTTGGGAAGGATCAATCTGGCTAGCCCAAAATCGGCAACATATGCTTTAAATTCTTTGTCCAGTAGGATGTTACTGGATTTGATGTCCCGGTGAACAATTTGAGGGTTGCAGACATCATGGATATAAGACAGGCCTAGGCTTGCTCCCTGTGCGATCTTGAGCCGAGTCGGCCAGTCAAGAAACGAGCTAGCATCATCATAACTGTTGTGAAGCCAATCATCCAGGCTGCCATTTTCCATGTAGGAATATATGAGAAACCTTGAGTTTCCCTGGATGCAGTAACCCCACAGTGGTACAAGATTTTCATGTTGTGCCATGGAAAGTGCGTCAACCTCTGCACTGAACTCCCTTTCCATCAGACACATTTCACTATTGAGCTTCTTTATTGCCAGCTTGGAGCCATCAGCTAGCTCTGCCTTGTAGACTAATCCATAACCTCCACATCCGATGACATTCTCCTTGTCAAAATTATTTGTAGCCTTCAAAATGTCAGTGAATTTAAGCTTGCTTTCGTCTCCCTTGCCCCGTGGCATCCGCATCATCACTAATGTTTGCTCTGAACTGGAGTAGAATGAAGTTGATTCAGCATCTTTGTTGTTCTCCCTTCTGTTTTTTGCTGTAAAACTCCTCATCCTGACGGAGACAAGGATGCGCCCAACCAACAAAAGTATAGCAATGCCTCCAAAAAACACACCAAATGCAATTGCAAGAACAGTCTTCTTATCTCGGTGATTGGTGGAGGACGGAGGTGGTGAGGATGAAAGGCATTTTTGGGCTACAATGGAGCTGCAGAGCTTTGGATTATCATCATAACTAGAATTCGAAAAAGTATTAAACTGGCCTCCAGATGGAATAGGCCCTTCAAGGTCATTGTGAGAAATGTTGAATGCTGAAAGGAAGTGCAGACTATTTAATGCAGCTGGGATTGCACCTGTGAGATCATTGCTAGACAAATCTAGCACCTGCAATCTTGTGAGGTTGCATATTGATTGTGGGATTTCTCCTGTGAGCTGATTGAAGCTGAAATTGAGTGCAAGGAGGGCTTTCAACTGGCCTATCTCGGAGGGGATCTCACCAGTGAATTTATTTTGGCTTATATCCAGCACATTACGCAAAGCAATAGGTACACGATATTGAAGTGATGGACCTGCATAAACAGGTAGTTCAAAAACCCTTTGGTCTAAATGGGCTTCAGTATTCTCTGACTTTAGCATTGGCATATCCATCAGTGCTGTTGGAATTCCCCCTGTGAGGTTGTTGTTTGATATGTCCAGATAGAAGAGTTTGGTTAGGGTTTTGATCCATGATGGTATTAATCCATTGAGTTGATTGCCAGATAAAACTAATACCTCTAAACTTGCTAACTTGGATATCCAAAGAGGAATTTGTCCAAACAATTGGCATCCTCCGATACTCAAAAATTGAAGATTCTCAAAACCGTCAATATTGTCATCCTCTGGCATGATCTCTCCTCTGAAGTTGTAAGCGATGATCAGTGTGGTAAGGTTCCTGCACCTCTGAAGAATGTGAAGTGTATTTGTGATATTCTGAAAATAGTTTTTTGTAAGTGACATGAAGGCGAGGTACTTCAGATTGCTTACATTTGGTGAAAGCTGCCCAGCAAAGTTATTGTTTGCTAGCCGCAGTGCGGTCAGATTGCTGCAGGAGTATATGCTTTCTGGAACTGTGCCATTGAATTGGTTGAAGTAAAGATCTAAAGTTCGTAGATTCGGCAAGTTGGAGAAATTGACTTTGGTAAGTTCTCCGCTAAAATTGTTGCTCTTCAGGTCTATCGTTATCAGATTTGTGCATTTGCCCAGAGCTGATGGAAGCTTCCCTGTCATTTCGTTGTTGTTCAAATGGAACTCCTTCAGTTCCTCAAGCTGGCCGATAGAATCCGGAATCTCTCCACTGAATTTGTTCCCTCCAAGATCAAGGGTTTCGAGATTTCTGAGGTTGAATATGTGTGTATCAGCAAGAATTCCATGTAAATGATTGTTGGGAAAAGAAAGGTATTCCAATGAGGTAGCATTGAAGAGTTCATCTGGGAGTGTTCCACTGAGGTTGTTGTAGCCGGCTCTGAGCTCTCTCAGCCTGGAGCAATCACCAAGTCCTGGGGGTATATTGCCACTGAATTTGTTGAAACACAGATCAAGCAAAGTGATGGATGGTGAGGTGTTGCACAATTGACTTGGTATCTGCCCAGTAAAGCTGTTATTGCTGGTATTTAGTGCAACCAGATTCTCCATTGCTTTCCATATGCTGGATGTAAACGGTCCTGTAAGTAAGTTGCTTGAGATATTCAGTACCTGCAGAGGCCGAGCAGGGGTTGAAGATGGCATCTCATCGAGCGTTCCGTTAAGCTGGTTGAAGCTGACATCAAGAATGGTGATGCTGCTGGACAAAACCAATTCCAGAGGCAGACCACCTGACAGCGAGTTGTGAGAGAGGTCAAGGTGTTGCAGCCTGCTGAGGATCCCAAGAGACGGTGAGATGTGCCCCTTGAGTCCCTTCGAAGCCAGCAAGACATCAGTGACCATCTTATCTCTGTCGCAAGTGATCCCTTCCCACTTGCAGCAATCCGTGCCATTCCGCCATGAGGCGGCGAGGCCACCATCTCGTGAGAGCTCAGCGAGGAACTGGAGAAGGGAGCCCTTCTCCTGCGCCGTGCAGGAACTGGCAGGAGAGGCCAAGCAGATCAGCAGCACAAGAGCAACACCAAGGGAAGGTATTTGCAATATCTTGCTGTCTGTCCTGTTGGAAAAATGGAGTGTATGCATGGTTTTCTGGTGGAACTAGCTTGGGAACCAGGAGGAGCATATGTTGTACCATGAGTCCATGAGTGGATAAAGCATCATTGGTGGTCTAATCATAAAGGTGCACGAGGGGAAAGAAAGAAGCACATCTTGTAGTCGTAGTCACCGTACAGAATTCTGAGTCAAGATAATTGGATTTTACAAAACTGCCCCCCGGCCCACCAGGCAGCTTCTTAGTTCACACTGATGTTCACTATTGGCCACCTGCTGTAATCTAGTGAAAAGTCAACTTCCTGAATACTGACCGTACAAAAGAAAGCCCTCTGACTCTGTAATCATCCTTGACTCAGTCCTTGCCGACTTCTTACATCATGCCTTAATTTAATTGACCTGACATCACTTCTCTTAACGGCTTCACTTCTTAATGCATTCTTTGCCCTTTGATGAACGGGGGAAGGCGTATTTTTAGAAGGAAACATTTGCTGAAGATTTCCTGAAAATTCTGCCGGGCAGATAGTTCACGGGAAGTTAATTTCCGAAAGGCGCCTGCCATCGAGAGCTATCATCGCTACATCATGGAGTGCGTGGACAAACCCAAGCGGAGGGCAAGAAGAAAGTGTAGTGCTGTAGCTTAATGGATGTGGTGGGTGGGTGACCTGTGCTCTCTTTCATCTCCGTGACTCCAGGCGTTTACTTTCACTTTGTCCGATGGATACGTTTGCTGTTATTTTCCATTCTCATGGCTCCACTGGCGCGCTATTGTGGACCATGGACCAACGGACCGTGACTCCTTGTGGTTATCATCTGAATTCGGAGGAGATTCAAGTGATCTGGGTAACGTGTGAGTTTTGGAAGTGGCAAGCTGTTTGATCACTTGGCTGGTCTTTGGAACGGAACCATTTATTAATTATAGTCGAATAATTTAGTTGAATAGTTGGTGTTAGGGAGAAAGAGCCTTAGCTCACTTGAATACTTGCCAGTGCACATAGCCCACCAGGTTTGAATCTTGTAGTCGTATTCACTACTCTGCTTATAAATATAATGCCTGGCTGTTCCTCGCTCGCTCCTTGGAATTATTTTGATAGTTGGTGTTAAGAATACCATTTCCTTTTAGGTACAGGCTTAGTTTTTTGGATGATGTGCTGATGCTCTGTACTAGGTGTAGGTGCATTGTATCATTACTCTTTCTACATGATGGGTTCTCTTATTGATCAGTGTACATGGGGTCTACTGATATTCCTCTTCTGGTTGAGGGGGAAAAAATCAGCAAGGTAAGCTGTCATGGACCGGATGATGATCACATTCACTAGCACCTCCTGGAGACAACCACAACGGTCGATCAGTGGACGAACGGCTAAGATGAAGACAACGTCTCCTTTCGAACTTTACAGTTGTAGCTTCGTACCTGCTACCTTGTCCTGTAGCTTAGAGCATCTCCAGCCGTTGGGGCTCCCCAGGCTGAAATCCGGCGCTATTTAGCACCGGATTGGATGAAAGTTTGGCCTGAGGAGACCCATTTTCCTGGCAGCGAGCTCAGGGCGGATGAAAGTTTTTAACAAAATACGGCAAATTCGGACAGAAATAGGCGAAACTCGTGCAAACATAAGCGAAATTTAGTGATATTTAGCTTATATAGGCGAGTTCGTACATATATAGGCTGGTTCGTACATATATTTGAATTCAGCGACAGGGAAACATTAACTTAAACTAATAGCGGCCTCCTACATGCCGAAATGGTAGTAGAAGGCCGTGTAGTCCGCGCCGTCGTCGTCGTCGCTCGAGCTGGCAGCGTCCTGGGGCGGCGCCGCCTCGTACCAGCGGCTCGAACCCTGGCTAGGGTCACCGGCGCATGGCGGCGTCGGCTGGTACATGTCATCGTCGCAGCTCTCCTCGAGCTTGATCAGCTCGACGGGCCTGGGCGCGACGTTCGTTGCCGCGGACGGTCCGGTGGCTCGGACGGCGCGTTGCCGAGCGATGGCCATGTCCAGCAGCCGACGCTGCTGCTCCGCCTCCTGGCGCTCCCAGTCCCGCCTGGACCACTCGAAGGCGGCTTCGATGGGGAGGGTGTTGTTGGCGGGCACCAGGTCGTTCAGCGACCTGGCGATCGCCTCCTCCATCGCGGCCTCCTCCGCGCGCTTGGCCTCCTCCTCGGCGAGCTGGTTGGCGGCGGCCTCCTTCTTCGACGTCTTTCTCTTCCGCCCGCGCGATGGAGAGGAGGGTTGGTCGCGGATGACGAGGGCGCCGCTCCTGCGCCCTCTGGTTGGCGGCGGAGACGCTGGCTCCTTCTTGACGAAGACCGGCATCGACGGAGACGCCGACTCCTTCTTGATGAAGACCGGGGGCGTCGATCCGCCGGACTTGGACGCGGACCTCGACCCAGACGAGGAGGAGGACGCCCAGTGGCGGAGCCAGGATATCAACCTTGTGTAGTCATTGTAATGTTGTGTAGTCAAATACATATATTTATATAAATTTTTAATTATTTTTTGCATACTATAAGGTTGTATTGCCAAAAGTCTGTGTAGTCAATTGACTACACAGCATAGGCGTGGCTCCGCCACTGAGGACGCCGTCATCCTCCTCGGCGTCCAGGAACTGCTGTGTCGGCGCGAAATGGTAGCCGCCTCCGGCGGCGGCATCCCCAGAGGGGGGAGTTCCCACCCTCGATGTGCGCGAGCACATTCGCGAGGGTGCGGTTAGGCACGCTCCACCACCGGCGGCGGCCGGCGGCGTTGTTCCTAGCGGGAGGGGGAGGAGGCCCGTCGTAAGCGGCGAGTTCACGCTCGTACCTGCGCCGGAAGAAGGCGGTCCACGCCTCGTAGTTGTCGGGGAAGAAGCGCGGCTCCGCGCGCTGCTCGTCACTCAGAGTGACGAGCACCGCGTCGATCTCCGCCTCCAGGGCGGCGCGACCCATCGGCGGCGGCGGGATCGGGATGCCGCCCGCGCTGAGTCGCCATCCTCCCGGCGCGCGGAAGTCCGGCGGCGTCGGGTAGCCCGCCATGTGGAGAAGCCGACCCTCCCATTGGTGGAGAGAGCGGCGGCCAAAGCCATTGTTGGCCGCGCCGTCGTTCGCCATTGTTTGATTGCCGCTAGCTCGCTCGAGATTAGAGAAGATTGGGGAAGATTGAGCACAGTGAGCGTGGTGAATGCGGCCAGACGCGGTAGTTCAGCGATAAATAGAGGTCGACGCGCGTGAAACCGAGGCGACTGCATTAACTCGCCGCGTGGAAACGACGTGTCTGGCGAAGACTGACCGGCGGCAGGCTTTTTCAGCGCGCGGAAGACGATACGATGAGGACGACAATCGTTCTCTCTCGCCGATAAGTTGGGGCCACCAGCCGCGCGGGAAACTTTCTCGGCGTTTCCCGCGCTTTCGATTCATCCGGAGTTCCCGAGCGCTCCCCGGGGGGCCGGGGATGGCCTAGGCTCCCCGGACGGATGAAAGGCCTAATCCGAACGAAATCGAGGAACCGGGGGTGTGACTGGGTTTTCGTCCATCCGGATGAAAAAAAAACACGTCCTGAAAGTCTCGTCGGGGAGACGGCTGGGGATGCTCTTAGCTTTTGGCTATATCTATCTAGTCTCCCCTCTGAGAGGGTTTATTTCGCAACTAGGCACCTTTGTAATAGCTGAATTTCTCTTAATATAGACCTGAAATTCGTGCCTATTTCTGTGTGTGATCTGAGTGATATTTCTATGATTTCGTGAGTGAGAGGTCCAGGCCTAACATAAGCCTGCATTAATAAGGTGATCAGAAATTGCAAAGCTAGCATCACATGGTTTACTTGTTTAATATGTATACGTATCACTAAAAAAGACCTCCCTGTTTTGTGCTGTTAGGTGCAAGATATGCACATGTTATTTTAGGTACAGTACTACTGATTCTCTCGCAAAAAAAAAACTACAGTAGCAATTGAAGAACTTGGGGGTTTGTGGGCGCTGACTCCTATCGAGTATCCACTAGCAGCCCAGCCCAGGTTACGCGGCCCAGCCCAAGTGCCCAACCGGGCTGTTATCGTGTGCGGGCCGGTTCCTGGTTTGCCTGCTCGCGTTGCCTCTATAATGTATCGCGGTTTACGTACGTATGCGGTACGCCCGTGCGTTCCCCTCAAAAACAAAAGGTGGCGGGATGTTTACTCGTTTATTTAGTACCACACCGCTAACGTTGTGGAACACCTTGCGAGATAAAAGGTGGCGGTCGGGAGCCGTATCACACCGTGCGGTAAGCATGGTACAGCAACCCAATTGAGATATGAACAACCACGCACAAGGTAACTACTGCGCTCTTTGATTCAAAATAGAGGCCCAGCCTGTTACACTATGGAAACTAACCAAAGACGCCCGTCGTCCTTGCAGGGCGGCCTTTTTGAAAAACCACTTGATTGCCGTACACACGATTGCCCAAAAGATTTAGTGCTACTGAATGCTTGACGCGAGGCCCTGAGCTGATGAAATGTTGACACCCCCGTGTACTGCAGCAGGTAGCCTCTACAAACTACTGAATGCTTGATGCGAGAACCTTGAACATCTACGTCTTTTTTTCATTAGGCTGGTGGTTTAAATTTAAATTTTTGCTCAAATTTCAGTGAAAATCTGTTGTAATATAGCCTATATTTGAATAAAAATTGGTCAGATGCCTTGAAATTATCTTTTAAAAATATGGAAAAACTGATGGGTGCCTCTATTGTGGGCACATGCATTCAAGCATAATTTAGGGCCGTCTGGACACATTTTAAGGGGCGTATAGTGGAGATGATGTAAATGTTGGATAACTAGGCAATAATTTCGTGAGTAATTCCTGAATATTAAAACATGATGGTAAAAGCTATTATGATCTCGAACATATACCAGATCTATTATCAACATGAATAATAGCAGTGCATACGCTACAACACCCACGACTAACGAGGATCAGAATATGCCACCCGCATACCGCTTTTCAAAAATCTAATTCGCATCTCTGATCCCATATAAGATCACAAAGGTGAATGGTTTCGGAGACTTGCTTTCCCGTTCGCCGGTGCACGCCGGCGGGCGGATGAAGTAGACTACCGTAGAGGAGAGGGCAGAGAGTGCTAGCAAAACCCTAACTTGGTTTCAGAGTGTCTGCCGGCAAGACCTTTATGTAGATCGATCAGAGATAGTAAATGAATATTCATATATCTCATTAATATGTCCATGAACTTGAGACCTAAGGAAGAAAATAAATAAAAAGTAGAGGTAAAACCACCATTAGTACAACAACTTGTCCTTGATGTGCATTTCCATTCACCATGTTAGAAAGTGTAGTTGGGTGGTACAAAACATTGTCCTGGATACGCGCCGGTGGTACAAGTGCCCTCTGCAGCTGACACGCATCCTGGGCCACGGTGGAAGACGATTTTGCAGGATGGTCCTCATTCTTTGGCGATTTTGCGCAAAGCAATACAAAAGCTGCAATTTTGCTCGTTATCTCTATCCTCTCTCCAGCTAGAAAGTGCGGGTATCTAGCTTCCGCCTTCGCCAAAGTGTTGTATCGTTTCTAGATGCAACTTCTAGAATGGTGCACCTGTATCCAACAATCTTTCCAAATGGCATAGACTCCGGAAACTCTACCCTTATGAACGATATACGACAGCATCTCTATGAGTAAGATAAATAATATACATCAGTAAAACAAATTCATAGATAATATACGACATAGTGACACAACATTTAAAAAAAGTCAATTACCTAGAGATGGGCCTCATATAAAGATACGCGACAAAAAAGGTCAACTAACATGACCAAGTAAAATGCACAAGCAATATGCAAGAACAGTTTACAACACACGACTTATAGATCATTCAAAACTAAACCTAGGCAATTTTGTCATACAAATTAATCAGCAACATCGTCACTTTCGACTCGACCTCGAAGGGAATGGGCGGAGGCCATCAAACGTCATGAAGTCTCGATGATCGCCCTGTAGATGACAACGCTCTTCTATCTACCTCTGACTTGGTTTTACAGGGCCATAGTAGAACAACTCCTCCGAACTATAGACATCTTTTCTAATGAGCAAGTTTACGCTTAATGCGACACAACTCAAATATAAAATCTTTCTCACTAAAGTTGGCAAAGTCCTTGACCCATCTTGTAAGACTAGATGGATCCACAAGTAGCCGAATACACGCGTGTCATTGATGACTAATTCTCTTTTCAAGTTGTTACCCTTCAAGTAGTAGCGGTTGCGAGCATCATCCAGAAGGTTCCTGATGTTGGTGAGTTCCTCGGTTTCGCACTCCCCGAATCAAAATACGCGGCGTGCGAGTGCTTGAGGTACAAAACAATGAGGATGCAATATTGGACTTTGTGCAACATAATTCAAACATACCACTTTTTATCCTGAATTCAAAAGAATGATATAAATATATACAAAAGCATCTGGCACTAATGAGTGACTTACTCGGGAAAATGAGGAAGGATAAACATTTCTTTGACCTAATCTTTCGATGTAATACATCGCACTGAGTATGTTCTCATAGGTGACCAAGTAGCTCTCATATAGATACTAAGGTCCGGAATAACTCTTGCTCTTTTCTGACATGGTAAGCCTCAGCGAGCGCAAATAGGCAGACGAAGTTTTGGTGGAGTCTATTCATTTGAAACATTGAGAATATGTCTTCAAATCTTAGAAATAACATGTCCACTGGGTATTTATCGACAAAGCCAAGGCCCCCAGGAAGCTTGACAACAAAAGGCGGGTATGTTGGAGATGCCATACAAAGAAGACGCCTTTCTTCAGCAAGAATGATGTCATGCAGACTCTTCATATCACCGGATTGCGTTAGGTACTTTTCCCACGATAACATAGGTTCACCCGTCACATGATATTGCCGCTCTTGTGTGGAGATCTTGTCCAGAATGGGTTGTCTGGCAAGAGATATAATCCTTTTTCTTAAGTCTTTTCCGTCCTTTTTCTTCAAACCGCTTGACATGATGTGACGCCACATGTGTTGCGGGCTCGGCAAGATCAGACACCACATTGCCTTGCTTGACGACAACTCAACTGATGTTTCCTGGTACTTGGGATGTGGCCCTTGTCGACCTCCAGCAATACAATCTTCGATCGACTAGATTAAGATAGGATGGTGGCCATTGACCCTATCTTCTTGATACGTCTCCGACGTATCGATAATTTCTTATGTTCCATGCTACATTATTGATGATATCTACATGTTTTATACACATTATATGTCGTATTTATGCATTTTCCGGCACTAACCTATTAACGAGATGCCTAAGAGCCAGTTGTTGTTTTCTGCTGTTTTCGGTTTCAGAAATTCTAGTAAAGAAATATTCTCGGAATTGGACGAAATCAACGCCCAGGGTCCTATTTTCACACGAAGCTTCCAGAAGACCGAGGGGGGAAGGAAGTGGGGCCACGAGGCGCCGCCATAGCAGGGCGGCGCGGCCCAGGTCCTGGCCGCGCGGCTCTGACGTGTGGGGCCCTCGTGTGCCCCCCCCCCCCCGCGTTGCCCTTCCGCCTACTTAAAGCCTCCGTGACGAAACCCCCAGTACCGAGAGCCACGATACAGAAAACCTTACTGAGACGCCGCCGCCGCCAATCTCATCTCGGGGGATTCAGGAGATCGCCTCCGGCACCCTGTCGGAGAGGGGATTCATCTCCCGGAGGACTCTTCACCGCCATGGTCGCCTCCGGAGTGATGAGTGAGTAGTTCACCCCTGGACTATGGGTCCATAGCAGTAGCTAGATGGTTGTCTTCTCCTCATGTGCTTCATTGTCGGATCTTGTGAGCTGCCTAACATGATCAAGATCATCTATCCGTAATTCTATATGTTGTGTTTGTCGGGATCCGATGGATAGAGAATACTATGTTATGTTGATTATCAATCTATTACCTATGTGTTGTTTATGATCTTGCATGCTCTCCGTTATTAGTAGAGGCTCTGGCCAAGTTTTTTCTCTTAACTCCAAGAGGGAGTATTTAAGCTCGATAGTGGGTTCATGCCTCCATTAAATCTGGGACAGTGATAGAAAGTTCTAAGGTTGTGGATGTGCTGTTGCCACTAGGGATAAAACATTGATGCTATGTCTAAGGATGTAGTTATTGATTACATTACGCACCATACTTAATGCAATTGTCTGTTGTTTGCAACTTAATACTGGAAGGGGTTCGGATGATAACCTCGAAGGTGGACTTTTTAGGCATAGATGCATGCTGGATAGCGGTCTATGTACTTTGTCGTAATGCCCAATTAAATCTCACTATACTCATCATATCATGTATGTGCATGGTCATGCCCTCTCTATTTGTCAATTGCCTGACTGTAATTTGTTCACCCAACATGCTATTTATCTTATGGGAGAGACACCTCTAGTGAACTGTGGATCCCGGTCCATTCTTTTACATTGAATACAATCTCTTGCAATACTTGTTCTCATCGTTTTCCGCAAATAATCATCATCCACACTATACATCTAATCCTTTGTTACAGCAAGCTCGGTGAGATTGACAACCTCACCTGTTTCGTTGGGGCAAAGTACTTTCGTTGTGTTGTGCAGGTTCCACGTTGGCGCCGGAATCCCGGTGTTGCGCCGCACTACATCCCGCCGCCATCAACCTTCAACGTGCTTCTTGGCTCCTCCTGGTTCGATAAACCTTGGTTTCTTTCTGAGGGAAAACTTGCCGATGTGCGCATCATACCTTCCTCTTGGGGTTCCCAACGAACGTGTGAGTTACACGCCATCAAGCATATTTTCTGGCGCCGTTGCCGGGGAACAAAGAAAAGCTACACAACAAAGATTTCTAACTCCCACGTCAACTACACGCCAGCATATTTTCTGGCGCCGTTGCCGGGGAGATCAAGATACGCTGCAAGGGGAGTCTCCACAATCCAATATCTTTACTTTGTTTTTGTCTTGCTTTATTTTATTTATTTTCTTGTTTGCTGCATTATATCAAAACAAAAAAAATTAGTTGCTAGCTTTACTTTATTTACTGTCTTGCACTCTATATCAAAAACACAAAAAAATTAGTTACTTGCATTTTACTTTTGTTACTATGTCTAGTTCTGCACTTGTTACTTCTTCACCTGAGGAATTAGTCTTCACTTTTAAACAAGGGGATGAGGAGAGTTTTAAAGATGCTTGGTCCAGAATTTTTACTTCTTATCGTAAAACCGAACCTCAAATGACTCTAAGTTTGCTCCTTAGTAATTTTTATTTTGGTCTTATGATTCGCTATAGATATGCCTTGGATGCTCTAGTGGGAGGAGATTTCCTTCATTGCAATGGGGATCAAGCTTTTAATGCCATAAAGAAGTTGGTTGCATCACATGATTCAGCTAATAACTTTGATTCAGCCCTTATTAGCATTTATAATAGATTAAACACTCTTGAGACAAGTGCATCTCGCTTGAATGAAAATTATGGATATGTTCGTAACCGTCTTGATCAAGTTTAGTGAAATCTGAACCTTCATTATGGGATCCTACTATTAAAATTGTTATCGGTGACCAAACTCTTCATGCTAATTGTGATATTATGTCTGAATTTTGCCTAATGCCTAAGAGTATTCATGAATCTTTGAAACTTTGGGAATTTGTTGAAGGGGGAGAAGGAATAACTCTTATTGATAATTCCGTTATAATTCCTAAAGGAATAGCTGCGGGTGTGCATACAATCATTCTTGGGAGAACAATATCCATTGATTATCTTGTTATTGAATCTGCAGGAACAGGACAAATCACACTCGGAAGATCCCTGCTGAAACTATTGGGAGCAGTCATAGACATGGGAGAAGGCACCCTAAAATTCACCTCTACACCCGGGGATAGACATATATTCCCTAAGCCAAAGAGTAAGAAAAAGAACAAGAAAGGTAAGGGTAAAGCCCAAGGTAATGTCGATGCTTCATCTCTTGATAACACTTGATACACACTTTCTGCGCCTAGCTGAAAGGCGTTAAAGAAAAGCGCTTATGGGAGAAAACCCATGTTTTTACTACAGTACTTTTATTTTATATTTGAGTCTTGGAAGTTGTTTACTACTGTAGCAACCTCTCCTTATCTTAGTTTTGTGCATTGTTGTGCCAAGTAAAGTCTTTGATAGTAAGGTTCATACTAGATTTGGATTATTGCGCAGTAACAGATTTCTTTGCTGTCACAAATTTCGACCTGCCTCTCTGTAGGTAGCTCAGAAAAATATGCCAATTTACGTGTGTGATCCTCAGATATGTACGCAACTTTCATTCAATTTGGGCATTTTCATTTGAGCAAGTCTGGTGCCATTTTAAAATTCGTCTTTACGAACTGTTCTGTTTTGACAGATTCTGCCTTTTATTTCGCATTGCCTCTTTTGCTATGTTGGATGAATTTATTTGATCCATTAATGTCCAGTAGCTTTATGCAATGTCCAGAAGTGTTAAGAATGATTATGTCACCTCTGAATATATAAATTTTTATTGTGCACTAACCCTTTAATGAGTTGATTCGAGTTTGGTGTGGAGGAAGTTTTCAAGGATCAAGAGAGGGAAATGATGCAATATGATCAAGGAAAGTGAAAGCTCTAAGTTTGGGGATGCCCCGGTGGTTCACCCCTGCATATATTAAGAAGACTCAAGCGTCTAAGCTTGGGGATGCCCAAGGCATCCCCTTCTTCATCGACAACATTATCAGGTTCCTCCCCTGAAACTATATTTTTATTCCATCACATCTTATGTGATTTGCTTGGAGCGTCGGTTTGTTTTTGTTTTTGTTTTTGTTTGAATAAAATGGATCCTAGCATTCATTGTGTGGGAGAGAGACACGCTCCGCTGTTGCATATGGACAAATATGTCCTTAGGCTTTACTCATAGTATTCATGGCGAAGGTTGAATCTTCTTCGTTAAATTGTTATATGGTTGGAATCGGGAAATGCTACATGTAGTAATTCTAAAATATCTTGAATAATTTGATACTTGGCAATTGTTATGCTCATGTTTAAGCTCTTGCATCATATACTTTGCACCCATTAATGAAGAAATACGAAGAGCTTGCTAAAATTTGGTTTGCATATTTGGTCTCTCTAAAGTCTAGATAATTTCTAGTATTGAGTTTTGAACAACAAGGAAGACGGTGTAGAGTCTTATAATGTTTACAATATGTCTTTTATGTGAGTTTTGCTGCACCGGTTCATCCTTGTGTTTGTTTCAAATAACCTTGCTAGCCTAAACCTTGTATCGAGAGGGAATACTTCTCATGCATCCAAAATCCTTGAGCCAACCACTATGCCATTTGTGTCCACCATACCTACCTACTACATGGTATTTCTCCGCCATTCCAAAGTAAATTGCTTGAGTGCTATCTTTAAAATTTCCATCATTCGCCTTTGCAATATATAGCTCATGGGACAAAATAGCTTAAAAACTATTGTGGTATTGAATATGTACTTATGCACTTTATCTCTTATTAAGTTGCTTGTTGTGCGATAACCATGTTTCTGGGGACGCCATCAACTACTCTTTGTTGAATATCATGTGAGTTGCTATGCATGTTCGTCTTGTCCGAAGTAAGGGAGATTTACCACTCATTTAAATGGTTAGAGCATGCATATTGTTAGAGAAGAACATTGGGCCGCTAACTAAAGCCATGAATCATGGTGGAAGTTTCAGTTTTGGACATATATCCTCAATCTCATATGAGAACATTAATTATTGCTACATGCTTATGCATAAAAGAGGAGTCCATTATCTGTTGTCTATGTTGCCCCGGTATGGATGTCTAAGTTGAGAATAATCAAAAGCGAGAAATCCAAATGCGAGCTTTCTCCTTAGACCTTTGTACATGCGGCATAGAGGTACCCCTTTGTGACACTTGGTTAAAACATGTGTATTGCGATGATAATCCTGGTAATCCAAGCTAATTAGGACAAGGTGCGGGCACTATTAGTATACTATGCATGAGGCTTGCAACTTGTAAGATATAATTTACATGATACATATGCTTTATTACTACCGTTGACAAAATTGTTTCATGTTTTCAAAACCAAAACTCTATCACAAATATAGCAATCGATGTTTTCCTCTTTGAAGGACCATTCTTTTACTTTTATGTTGAGTCAGTTCACCTATTTCTCTCCACCTCAAGAAGCAAACACTTGTGTGAACTGTGCATTGATTCCTACATACTTGCATATTGCACTTGTTATATTACTCTATGTTGACAATATCTATGAGATATACATGTTATAAGTTGAAAGCAACCGCTGAAACTTAATCTTCCTTTGTGTTGCTTCAATACCTTTACTTTAATTTATTGCTTTATGAGTTAACTCTTATGCAAGACTTATTGATGCTTGTCTTGAACTACTATTCATGAAAAGTCTTTGCTTTATGATTCAGTTGTTTACTCATGTCATTACCATTGTTTTGATCGCTGCATTCATTACATATGCTTACAATAGTATGATCAAGGTTATGATGGCATGTCACTAAAGAAATTATCTTTGTTATCGTTTACTGCTCGGGACGAGCGAGAACTAAGCTTGGGGATGCCGATACGTCTCCGACGTATCGATAATTTCTTATGTTCCATGCCACATTATTGATGATATCTACATGTTTTATACACATTATATGTCGTATTTATGCATTTTCCGGCACTAACCTATTAACGAGATGTCGAAGAGCCGGTTATTGTTTTACTGCTGTTTTTGGTTTCGAAATCCTAGTAAAGAAATATTCTCGGAATTGGACGAAATCAACGCGCGAGGTCCTATTTTCACACGAAGCTTCCGGAAGACCGAGGGGAAAGGAAGTGGGGCCACGAGGCGCCGCCACAGCAGGGCGGCGCGGCCCGAGTCCTGGCCGCGCGGCCTCGGCGTGTGGGGCCCTCGTGTGGCCCCCGCGTTGCCCTTCCGCCTACTTAAAGCCTCCGTGACGAAACCCCCGATGCGAGAGACACGATACGGAGAACCTTACCGAGACGCCGCCGCCGCCAATCCCATCTCGGGGGATTCGAGAGATCACCTCCGGCACCCTGCTGGGAGAGGGGATTCATCTCCCGGAGGACTCTTCACCGCCATGGTCGCCTCCGGAGTGATGAGTGAGTAGTTCCCCCCTGGACTATGGGTCCATAGCAGTAGCTAGATGGTTGTCTTCTCCTCATGTGCTTCATTGTCGGATCTTGTGAGCTGCCTAACATGATCAAGATCATCTATCTGTAATTCTATATGTTGTGTTTGTCGGGATCCGATGGATAGAGAATACTATGTTATGTTGATTATCAATCTATTACCTATTTGTTGTTTATGATCTTGCATGCTCTCCGTTATTAGTAGAGGCTCGGCCAAGTTTTTGCTCTTAACTCCAAGAGAGAGTATTTATGCTCGATAGTGGTTTCATGCCTCCATTAAATGCGGGACGAGTGACGTAAAGTTCTAAGGTTGTGGATGTCTTGTTGCCACTAGGGATAAAACATTGATGCTATGTCTAAGGATGTAGTTATTGATTACATTACGCACCATACTTAATGCAATTGTCCGTTGTTTGCAACTTAATACTCGGAAGGGGTTCGGATGATAACCTCGAAGGTGGACTTTTTAGGCATAGATGCATGTCTGGATAGCGGTCTATGTACTTTGTCGTAATGCCCAATTAAATCTCACTATACTCATCATATCATGTATGTGCATGGTCATGCCCTCTCTATTTGTCAATTGCCCGACTGTAATTTGTTTACCCAACATGCTATTTATCTTATGGGAGAGACACCTCTAGTGAACTGTGGACCCCGGTCCATTCTTTTACATTGAATACAATCTACTGCAATACTTGTTCTACTGTTTTCTGCAAACAATCATCATCAACACTATACATCTAATCCTTTGTTATAGCAAGCCGGTGAGATTGATAACCTCACTGTTTCGTTGGGGCAAAGTACTTTGGTTGTGTTGTGCAGCTTCCACGTTGGCGCCGGAATCCCTGGTGTTGCGTCGCACTACATCCCGCCACCATCAACCTTCAACGTGCTTCTTGGCTCCTCCTGGTTCGATAAACCTTGGTTTCTTTCTGAGGGAAAACTTGCTGCTGTGCGCATCATACCTTCCTCTTGGGGTTCCCAACGAACGTGTGAGTTACACGCCATCACTTCCACTTGGTTTTCGACAATGATGTTTGCTTTCAGGGTCACCAATTCTTGCTTAAGTTCATGAAGTTCTTCTTGGAGGGTGCGTACTGTGTCTGCATTTCTTCTTTGCATCCACGCCAACCGCTTGAAGATGACCCGGCGACAATGTCATTGCGTTAACACTAACCAAAATTGAAAACAATTAGTAATAAAAAAAATCACGGAAAAATTTGGCATGACATTTTCTTAAAAAAAGGACATACAGAGAGCTATAAATTTTTCAAAATGGAAATTAATCAACATTCCAATAAAATATCAGCAACTCATATTCTTGTAAAACAAGGCATTTTTGCCATGCATTATATATCCATGCAACTAATCAAGCATATCCATGTAATCACCGCTTCTAATCAACCATATAGTGTAATCGGCATTATATCAAGAAGGTGTAGGGCGCATGTTCATACTGGGGTGAGGGCGGGGGAGGGGTCGGGCGGGGCGGCACAGAGTAGCGGGCGAGCTCAACGACAAGGAGAAAGGAGGTGCGGCGCGGTCGGCGGCCGTTTTGATGGCGACCGTGAGGCGCGAAGGGAGGTCATAGGCGCGGCACGGTCGGCGGCGTCGAGGTCGAGCGCTTCACCGTCCAGAGAGATTGACGAAACTGTGTCGTGTGTCGATTAAACTTTTGGTTAAGTCCATATAATGGTAGCGGACGGCGATAGGGTACCCTACCAGTATTTGGCGCACCCTCGGTCACAAACTATTGGCAGCGGGTGGTGTTGACGGCACGTGGCCCATAAGGGCGTACTAGCCGCGTGCCGCGATGGCCACACGCTACGTCTAAGTTCTGTGCCCAGGCATCTGGGACCCACATACTTGCCGCGTGCCCGGTGCAGCGGCGTGCTTCTAGTAAGCATATACTAGTTGCATGCGCCTTTTCGGCACACGACAATTAGGAGCAGCCGCGTGCGCTTAATTGGGTGCGCTGCCTATAAGCCTGCTCTTATAGTCATTTTCGTGCTAGTGCGTGTAAGCTTATACTCGGTCCCACTTGTAAACTTTAAGTGGGTCCCACCTTTGACCACAAATAGACAAATTAAGGGCATGGAGCAAACTCACCATTTTGTTGCTTGTGATGTTGGCTTCGAAGGAAGGAAGAGGAACCACATAGTTGGTACGTATATATGTGAGATTATTTTCAATTCTGAAACTTCAAAATATAATTCTTGAATTTTAGAGTACCCAAGGGGCTAGGAAAACTTGGAGAGAGATCGGAGTTGATGTGCACTTCTTAGTACTCACCACTCACGGTTTGGGTAGTAGTGCCTTCAAAGTTCAAAGGGCAATGGCGACTTGTCGTAGAGTAAAGCAATGTGTGTGGTTGACCATTGATTCAATTAAGTGATATAAACAAACTGCAACCAACTCAGGAGACCATGACAATGTGAGGGTCCACGGTAGAAATTAAGTGATTTCACTAATAAAATGACCTAACTAATGAACATATTTGTTTTAGCGAGTAAACTTTTTGCCTGACAGGGGTACTGGCTACTGCCATGGAAGGCAAGCGACATGGACACACATGAGAGCGCAATGGGCCAAGGCGTGGAATTTTTTCACGTTCGCATGGTGCGTGTAAGCTTATACTTGGTTCCACTTGTAAGCTGTAAGTGGGTCTCATCTTAGGCCTCGAACGGAAAAAGAGCACGGAACAACAAACACCGGTTTGTTACTTGTGAGGCTGGTTTCGCAGGAAGGAACAGGAACCCTTAGGGCCGGGGGGCAAGGAACCAGTTTTTCCTAAAAGACATGCATATGTAGATGACACATAGCTTGTATATGTGGGATTGTTTTGAATTCTGAAACTTCAAAATACAATTTTTGATTTTTAGAGGATCCAAGGAGCTAGAAAAAGATGGAGAGAGATCGGAGTTGACGTGCACTTCTTAGCATTCAGGGTTGGGTAGCAGTGCCTTCAACGTTCAAAGGACAATGGTGACTTGTCGTAGAGTAAAGCAATGTGTGGTTGAACATTGATATAATTAACTGATATAAACAAACTGTAACCCACTCACGAGACCATGACAATGTGAGGGTGCACAATAGAAATCATATGATTTCACTAATAAAATAAAAACATGACCTAACTAATAAAATGTACGGGACAAAACCTACTAGCACGAGGACAACTCCTATAGAGACCAAAGTATGAATTATCAGTAAAGAGAAAATTGCAGCTAAAGTCGACCTCGAAAAAAAAATTGCAGCTAAACATCACAAGGAATGCAAGAACTAGCTAATACACACTAGTTGTAGTGCTTTGCAGAACTAGTGCTTCATTGCCATGCTCGATTGTCCTGAGAGCTTGCCAAATTGGACTCTCTTCATCCTCCAGCAACTCGAGCGTCTTGTGGCTACGAGGATCCAAACTCCCAACACGCAGCAAGCATCCCGTCCACGAACCGGCAGCGTAGCAATTCTGCGTCACCGCCCCTTCCGTGAAGGTCTCAGTCTTCGGATCATATATCCGCGGCATACCGTCGTGGGATTCATCCGTCGTCGACGACCAGACGACGATCCTCCCGTCGTTCAGAACCTGCAGGGGCTTCTCGAACCGGAATCGAGAAGCTCCATGGTCTGGCATGGCGATCGTGTAGAGTGGGTACCACGTGCGAGTGGTTTTAGTTTTTTCCATCATGAACCACAGCTTCACAGAAGAGGCGCCGTGTCTATGGTGGTGAGCCGCGACCAGGAAATCGTTGACCTCGGCCAGGCTAATCTCACCGTGGTCGTCGTCCTCGCCGTCGCGTGCCGTGGGGACGTGAGAGATACTATTCGGCAGCCATTCTTCCGTCTCGAGGTTGAACTCCAGGATCATGTGCGCTTCTTGTTCATGGCCGTGCAAACAGGACTCAATGGAGAAGTAGGCGACCCCCCTGACGACGGCCACGTCCTTGTGCCGCCGCCCCACTATTGCCGGAGGGCTTCCTATCTCCCTCCAGCAGCCACCACCGTTGCTTCCGAGGGTGAGCACCATGCCGACCTGGTAATTCCCGTGCCCCCACCTGCGCGTTACGCTGACCATGGCCAGAACCTTGTACTCTCCCGTGGAGGGCACCCTCCCAAGCGTGCACGTCAGGGCCCTACGAGGCTTCCGAGGGTAGGTGGCGACGGCGCCGGTAGCCGCGTCGAGCACGCGGATACGCCGGTCCGTTCCGACGAGGCAGGAGAGCTCGCGGTGCGCGCACATCCCGTAGACAGACGACCGGGTCACAGCGGCGTCGCTTCGTATCTTCTTGACCACGTTGCCGGACGTGTCCAGGAGGTTGACGCCCATCACCATGCCGTCGCTGCGGCCGCGCACGGTGGCGGCGATAAGCGGGGCCTGCGGGTTGCGGGCTCTGTGGGCGGCGATGAAGTTTGGGTGGCGGAGGAGGGATCGCCACGACGCGGAGACGCAGCGAAAGCGGCAGATCGCCGCGGCCGTCGGGACGCGCAGTAGGATTTCGCACATCACGTCTAGTGGGAAGATGCCATCGTTGGAGGAGGCGGCGAGGACGATGCGGAGCATTATCGACTTGCCGTCGTCGTCTGCGGCGGTGTCTTCCTGCCCGTGTTTGGAGGTGGCGACGAGAAATCGCCGTTCAGCATAGCTCAGACCGGGTTTGCCGGCGTCGCCGTCTGTGGCAATGGCGACAAGTTGTCCACTTGCTGCCAAGTCCACGGACAGGAGGTCGTCGTTGTCGTCAGTGCTATCGTCCAGGGGCAGCACGCAGTCGTCAATGTCTGTAGCGGCGTCCAGGGGCAGGAGTAGGCCGGCGTCGCCATCGACGTCGTTGGTTTTGGCGGAGAGTTGGTCGCCGTCCTTGGCTATCGGGACGACATCAGGTTCGGCGCCTCGCACGTCCAGGGACAAAACGCCCTCTTCGACGGTGTCGACGAGAGGATCCATCGATCGATCGGGCAGAGCAAGAGAAGCTAGCTTCTTTTCGTCGCGCTTGGTTTTCCCTTTGCCTTTGGTAGTACGTGTTGATCATAGCGTCTACTACTTTTTAAGTATACACGGCAGGAGGGGCGTACTGCCATAGAATACAAGCCCGACACGTTCGTACGGCTACTCCGGCAGAAACCGACGCCCGACGGTTCATGTGTAAACTCTAACTCCATCTGGACTAAGGTTACCTACAATCTTGAATATATACGTATCTGACTGTGTACAGTTTGACACAAATTCAAATATTCACGCCAGCATGACATCCAAAGTCTAATTCAAACACTAGAATAGAGGGGTCCGCCCGGGTCACGGTGGGCTCAAAATTCATTATTTCTAAGAGCATCTTCAGTGGATCGACCCAAATCGACAATCCATACAGTCTGTTTATGTGAACTCTAACTCCATCTAGACCAGGTTGCTTGCAATCTTTCTTTTTTTGACTTGTTTGCCTGCAATCTTGAATATGTATCTAACTGTGTACAGTTTGACACAAACTCAAACTCATGCTAGCTTGCTAAGCATTCGAGCATTTGTTATAGATTAAGATCAATTTTCATAAAAGTGAATTATTTTGTTTTGGCGAGGTCCAAGACGAGTTCAACCAATATACCAAACTTTTTGGATATGGGTTGGGCAGTTTTGTCAGTTATCTGGACATTCCGATCCATCATTGGAGTCTCACGCTTGCTGAATGAAAATAGCCGAGAAAAGACTAAAAAGCAACTTAGTAGTTAGAAAGGAAAATTACCATCTTTGAGTGGAATATTAGTCATCATAAATTCAGTATTCACAAACATGGTACTGTATATGATTTTTTTCTTCTAGTTGCCTAAAGGAATTTTGCATGAACTACTTCCGATCTAGATTCTTTTGGAAAGAAGATAGTGAGAAAAAGAAGTATTGGTTGACTAAATGGAGTGTCGTTTGACATCCAAAAAACCAGGATGGATTTGGTGTCCACGATCTGGAGGTTAAGAACAAAGCCTTGCTAGAAAAATGGTTGGCTGGATTGTTAAACAAAGATGGACTATGACAAAACTTATTGCGGAGAAAGTATGTTGGCTCAAAAGCATTATCTCAGGTTATTTGGAAGCCTGGAGATTCACATTTTTAGGCTCGTATTATGGCTACCAAAAAGTACTTTTTCCATATGGTTCTTTCTCTATCAAGGATGTGTCAGATATAAGGTTCTGAGAGGATAAATTGTTGGGAGCAACCACCATTCGAGAACAATATTCATCCTTATACAATATTGTACGTCATAAAGGTGGTACCTTGCCATAAGGTGATGGAAATATCTCCACCGTCAATGACGTTCAGGCGGGATCTTATTAGACCCGTTTGGCTTCTTGGAATGAGTCGCTACAACCCTTACCCTTAGTCCAGTTGTTACACAGATCTAATGAATTCCGTTGGAAACTTAACAAAAATGGTGTATTCTCGATAGGGTCCATGTATAAGGCTTTAATTGAACCCATTTAGCCGATGCTTAATAATAAAAGCATTTGAAAGATGAAGATACCATTGAAAAAAATAATTTTGTATGATACCTTCGTCATGGCGTTATTCTTACTAAAGATATTCTTGCAAAACACAACTGGCATGGTTACGAATCCATGAATGGGTTTTGCCTCCTATGACCTTTTTCGGCTGCCTAGTTGTTTTTCTATCCGCACTCTGGTATGTTTCATATTGTTGGACGACTATGTGCATCTTGGCAATGCAGAGGTCGAGTGTAATGCTTAAAATTGTTTCATACCCTCAGTCACAGGATTTTGCCTCCTATGACCTTTTTCGGCTGCCTAGTTGTTTTTCTATCCGCACTCTGGTGTGTTTCATATTGTTGGACGAAGTATGCGCATCTCCGCAATGCAAAGGTAGGATGTAATGCTTAAAAAACTTTTGAGTAATAAAGTGTTCTTTATCAAAAAAATGACAGCTTGTTAGTTTAGTTGAATAGTTGTTAATAATTTTGTTGAGCTACGTGAATGCTTTTCATACAAATTTATCAGCTCTATACTTATGTGATATAGGGAAAAAAATTCTCGAGTTGTATGAACATTTTATGACACATGACAATTTTTATGCACCATGGGCAGATTTTCCTTCTAATGAGTGCGACTATTTGCATACCGCTCCACAACAAATGAACCAAACCAGTCTACTTTTTTAAAAAGAAAAACCAGTCTGCTTGTAGCGTCCAAAACAGTTCAGTGATATTAGCCCAAATTGTTTTCTGGGAGATTTTGGCCCAAATGATTTTACCAACGTGGAGTCCTGCCAACTTGCAGCCCGGCCCCTTTCCAGTTCTCAGGTCACAGGACGAACAAGCAGAAGCATACCCGCCGCGGCGGGCGGCAGGGGACCGACCCTCCTGCCTGACGCGGGACGAGGCGACCTGGATCGAGGCGGCCCGACTGACAAATGCCGCGAATTTGAGGTAAATATAGAAATCACGGCAGTTGCTTAAGAGCATCTCCAACATGCGCGCTATATAGGCTGCACGGCATAAAAACGTTCGATATAGCGCGCGCGGGAGGGAATGTGGCGCTCCAGCAGGCGCGGTAAACGGCGTGGCGCTGTAAAAAATTTAGAGCGTGCGGCGTTTTGCACATACCGGAGCGGCATATCTGGCGCGTCGGCTACAGCGCGCGGCAACGCTCGTCCAAGCGCGAAAAATCCCCCGCGCTGAAACTTCCTCTTCCGCGTCGCTGCCCCGAGCGCCCAATCCGTCGTCTCCGCGCGCCGCCGGCGATCCCGACGATGGACGACCCCCCGAGCAACCCGCCGACCCTCCCTACTCGTCCCACCCTCCGCCGCCGCCACTTCCGCCGCGCCACCGCCAAACCCTAGCGGCGGCGCCGGCGGCGGCAACCCAACGGCTGCTGCGCGCGCGCTCTTCGTCCCGCCGCGCGGGCGCTGCACGCGAGCGCGCCGCGCGCGCGGATGGCCGCGCAGGGCACCGGCAATGCGCGGCCCGCGCCGAGGAGGGTGAAGGCGCCGTCGACCAAACGGCCGCACCTCGGCCCCGCCGCCGTCGCGCCGCCGAAGAAAGCGAAGGCGCCCGTCCCCCGCCGGCAGCCTCCTCCTCCGGCGCCGAACCAGGCGCCTCCTCCTCCTCCTCCTCCGCCGACCCAGCCGACGCCTCCGTCCGGCAACCGCGCGGGCGCACATATGGTGGATGATGAAATGCCTGAGAGGTAAAAAACACTAGTTTTTGTCGAATTGTAGATGCATACCTAGCCGTATAGTAATGAATTTCATTGCAATGTAGAGTGGATGATGCGGCATTCATGGAGACAATGAATGTTGGATCCTCGTTCTTGCATGATGAAGCCGCCGATGGGGAGGAGGAATATGAGGATGTAGATGAGGAAGGAGAAGGGTTGATTGAACCTCGCCCTCCCGGCCGGTCCGCCAACTACACCATAGCGGAGGACAAGTTGCTTTGCAAGACGTGGTTGACAATTGGAATGGATCCAACAACCGGTACCGATCAAACAAGAGAAACATATTGGATGAGGATGACGGAGTACTTCAACACACACAACACAAGTGGGATCGAGCGAACCATGCGCTCACTTCGGTCCCGTTGGTCCGGTATCAACACCGATTGCCAAAAATGGGCGGGCGTGCAAGCCAACATAGATGTTCTCAATCCAAGTGGCACTAATGAGAATGATAGGGTAAGTCATTCTACTATGTTCACCATATGGCTCATATGAGAAGAATATGGTTGTACTTCATATGGCTCATCTATTTTCTTTTCCGCATATGTGTAGAACTCCATGGCTCAAGGATTGTTTAGGGATGTGGGAAAGAAGAACAAGAAAGGCAAAAAGATTCTTGGCAAGTCATTCACCTTGCATCATTGCTATGACGTGCTAGGGAATGAAGAGAAGTGGAAGACGCGTGGCAAGTTGGATGCGGCAACTATGGCGGCCAATGCTACCGGTGATGCAACAATCATCGATGATGATGATTCAAGTGATGAAGGGAAGAAGAGAAGCTCCACTCCTCACTCCGTCAACAATGGGCGGTGGAATGTGCATGGTAGGAAGACCGCCAAGGAAATGAAGGGAAAGAAGGCCGGAGATGATGACATTGCCATGGCTATGGAAAGGATTGCAAATGCAAGGTTGCAAGCAAATGAAGATAGAAAGATGCAACGAAACTTGGAGAAAGAGGCTATGGATGCTATTGAAGCTAGGAGAGCCGCTTTGGAGGAGAGGATTGCCGCCAACGAGGAGAGGAAGTTGGCTTTGGAGGAGAAGAGGCAAGCCACCGAGGAGCATGCACGCCTAGCGGAGGAGGAGAGGAAGCTTTTCTTGATGGATACTTCCCATATGGATGAGAGGCAAAAGGAGTACATCAACCTTCTTCGCGATGAAGTGTTGGCCAAAAAGAGATTGTTGGTAGCCAACATGAACACTTCCACTACCGGCATGTTTGGAGGAGGCATGTTTGGAGGAGGGATGCCGACGTTTGGAGGAGGCATGGGAGGCATGGCCGGCATGGGAAGCATACCCATGGCCGGCATGGGAGGCTATGGAGACTGTAATATCCCAGGTATTGGGGTTACAAAAATAGAGGAAACAGATGTGTGCATTGCATTCATGCATAGAAAATCTGGGGAATTTTCGCACTTTAAAGTAAAACAGTCACGATGAATCGAAGTTTCACTTGACCTTGGTGGAATTGAAGTAGCTCATCAAGTCAAGCGCTATAAACCTCAATGTGACTTTGTTTAAAACCTTGTTTTGGGTAGAGATGATTTGATCTAAGGGGTTAGATCAAATGGAACTAATAATCAACACAACAACACTTTACTCAATGATCAACTACTTGATCTTATAACAGATCATAATATGGTAATCATTTCCATAACACAAGAACATCTGTTCAATTACAAACCAAGTAACAATAAAATGGAGAAACCATTCTTGACTTATCTTTTCCATGTCCTAAACTAATCCTTGATCCTACCATGAACCTCATGGTATTCATTCTACTTTATTCTTGAAAACATAACAAGGAGATCAATTCTAGAAATATATATTCTTCTCTATTCCAAATAGTTAAGCATCAAACCTAGAGAGGTGAGAGTTCTATTATAATTATTAGAGAAGCATTAACAAACCTTGAGTTAAACCTTGGACATACATCCCAGTATTCAAATCATCATCTTTAAGAGGAACCCTAGGATCTTATTCAAGATGTTTCCTAGAGAGACAATCCATTTATGTTAACCATAGATATTGGTGACCACATCATTCTCTATGGAGCCTAACCTTAGGTTAGTATCAAAGTCTTTCCCAAATGAGAGAGATCATTCATACTAATCCTTGATCTGTCTAATTTTAGAATAAAGGACAACCTTTAAACTAAAGTATTAGGTTGTAAACCATTTCCCTTGGAGTGGTGGGATAACCTAACATCACATGGAATAATACCATATCCATGAACTGATAAAGTAAGGAGGAGCTAAATTCAACCAAGATAGCCAAGTGGAGTTTTAGACTAAATACCTATTGAGATATTGTGAATACACCATAAACCCTAGAATAACTATTCCTATGAGAGGGAGCTCAAGTTATGGTGTTACACTCAAGTTAGTGAGGCAACACTTGGATTTGAGGGAAAGAACTATCCATATACCCAGATGATTATATCATCATTCCCTGGAAAGAACCCTAAGAAATATCTCAGGCATTCTCCTGGGATATAATCTATAGAGACAACCATAGCCATGTCCAACCAAGAAACTATAAGAGAGATATTATGCTTAGCTGATCAAGACAACACTTGATCATGGAAGTGAAAACCATTCCATTAAAAATACTTTAGGAAGCCAAACCTTAAACATTATAAATTGAGTAATGATCATAAACCCTAAGAATTTGAGATAGAAGATATGAAGAACAAGTTGATCATGCCTAATCCATGATCATGCTCTTGAGGTATGTGAGAATAAGATAGATCCTAATAGGATTAGTAGATGTTATCCACCACATGAAATCATAGGGAGGTAACTAGTAGGCAAACCTAGGCTTACATCCCAACCTTAACTTGTGAACCACTTGGTGATCCTAAGTAGAATTCTACCACAACTACATTCCACTTATTCTTCACCTAAGAAACATAAGAAAACCTTAGAGTAAAACTCCATACTTAAAATGGTGGGAAACCATCCATCCATATGACCAAAGTTAACTATAAAAAGAACCATAACCACTTTAGTTACTTTAATGATAAATTGAGGATAGCAATAGAAGTTAATTGGGAGAAGACAAAACAAATTCTTAAGTCCTTAGTAACTAAAGGAGAATCTCAACTATTAAGCAAGTAACCACCTTAAAATGGATAGGGAAACTAAACCCTGGTTGTGTATCACTTGGGTGATCACAACTATAGGCCTAGTTCACATATGAGTTTCAAACTATTTACCATTAGGTGAATATCATTAGAACCCTAGAATTGCTCACAAACTAAATCTTAGGCTTCAATTATTGAACCTAAGATTAACCTAGAGCTAAATACTATAATTAAAACCATATGTGTGATCAACCACTTAACCCCATAAACCCAAGCCCAAACCATGATGAGAGTAATTTCTACTCTAGGTATTTCTAAGTGTTGTTAAAAATATGATACTTGTGCTAACTCTAAAATAGGGTTATGATAACAATCTACATGACCTTACTAAATAATTGCTCACATGAAATCATATGTAAGTAACCAACATCTCAAATAAGAGGTCAAGTTCTAATGATAACTTCTAAAGTACTTGCAATAGGAATTATCAACTCTAAATAAGTAAAAAAGAGAGTTGCAATCCAAATAAAAAGGGAACTTAAAGAACACCTGAAATCATGCTTAATTGATATTTTGAATAAGCCCACATGTATGAAATAGAATCAAATATAAAATTCCTTCTTCCAATAAGAAAGTGGTGTAATAACCATTGCACTAATTCTTCATGGAATTAACCTCATTGAAATACCTGCAAAATAGAAAAGAATGGAAATTTAAATTAAAAACAGAATAAAAAATAGGAAATACAAAACAGTGAATAAAAGAAAGGAAGAGAAAATGGGCTCACCTGACTTACCTGGACATCCACCGAGCCCAGCAGCAGCCCGTGGAGCAACCACCAAAGGCCAAGCCCACCAGAACCAACCCAGCCCAATACCCCTTCGAATAAACACGAAGTGGACGAAGACGTCTTCGTCTCCTTCATCTCTGTGAGCACGGGAGGGTGCCACGGCGCCGACCAGAGAGCCACGTCCCGGCCGCCGTTGCTGACTGCGCGACCACCAACGACCGAAAGATCGCCGTATAAAGCCCTGGCCGAAACCCTAGCTTCCAATTTCTCCTCCTCCCTGCTTCATTTTTCCCCAAATTAAAACCCTAGCATCTCCGGCCATCTCTCACCATCATCGATTGGGACCTCCCCGAGCCTCGGCGTGGTCACCATCGTCACCACCACCCTCGACATGCCCAGCATACGGGAGGAATCGAGCCGATAAGCCCCGGAGCGTCTCCGGCGAGCTTGTCTTCTCCGACGATGGGAGACGTCGATTGCGCCGATTCCGACCTCCCCTTGCGCCACCGTCAAGCCCTTCGTGATCACGGTGAGCTGCTGATGCTCAAGCACCCCGTAGCTTCCTCTACTCCCCTTTGCATCGCCACCACGACGCACCTCTGCGTGAGCCGCCGCTCGGCATCACCGGCGGTGAAGCTCCGATGACCAATAGGAGGGGCGCCGCCGCCCGTAGGCTCAGTATCGCGCGGCGAGTCCAGTCCACACCTCAGCTCAGGCGCGGGAGCGCCGAATCGCCGGCGGCAAACCCGCCTGGTCGCCGGCCGACCACTGCAGTGCCACCTCGGCGATTTTGACCATGGTCAAAAGCCACGTGGTGGCTGACGTGTCTCTGACCCATAGGTCAGTGACCATATGGGTAGTTTAACCCGGTACAGTTAGTATTTTCTGTTTAAATTTAATTCCAGTAAATTACTGCAACTTCAAATAAATTTAGAAAATCCAATTTAAGTCAGAAAAATATAAATGAGATATTAAAATTCTTAGAAAAGAAAACTCTATCCAATAAAAATATAAAATGAAATTTTTATTTTTAATAAAAATTCGATTATTTAATACTTGTTATTTAAGCCTTTAATTTTAAATTCTAAATACAATTAAAAATTCAGAAATTAAGAAACCATTTATAAATTAAATAAAACCAGTAAGCAAATAAAGAAAACATGAAAACTAATTTTCTTTATTTGCAATCCTATTAAATCATTATTAGGGAAATTTAAACCCTAATTAATAATTACCCTAATTAGTAAATTATGTAAAAATAATAAAAAGCCAAATTGAATATTAATTTTATTTTAAAGTTACTAATAACTTCAACTTTAACATGAAGTTATTAATCATAGAATTAAATTGTAAATAGCAAACCCTAAATTCCACATGGAATGATATTATAACCCTATCATTTCATGTGACTCCTAAAACCCTAAATTAACTAGGAACCCTAGTTCCATTATTACATGTAAATCCTAAACTGCTTCTAACCTAAACCCTAGGTTAGAACATGTGATCATGGTACCTTCTTTCAAAGCATAGAACCCTAGTAGCAAGTAAATACCTGTCTTGGCCACATAAAATGTAGAAGACCTATCACTAATATATGGGTATCCCATGTGTTCATCATCATCAGACCTAAATAATCCAGTAGGGTCAACCAAGTGTAAATCCTAGATCCTATTACCAAACAACCATCCTTAATTATCCATGCTTAGCATCACACCATTGTGATGAACCCTAATAGCAACCATGCCCATTATCCTGCATTACCTAACCATACTCCACTAAACCCTATCAGTATGAGATAATTATTAATCTTCCTATTTAGGGAACCACCATTCCTTACTTAGTAGATCCAATAGCCAACCCTAGACAACCTCAACCCTAGTTGCTATACTTCTTATTATTTAAGAAGTATGTTCTTCAAAAGTTATTCTTTTGAAGTAAATAAAGAATCGTCATCAACCCTGCTTATAAGGACCTATAAACCCTAGCTGGCTATCACCAATAAGATGAACCAGTCCGGATAGCAACCTTGTATGAATAATTGCTTAGGATGCCTAGGCTTAACTCAACCTTACAAGCCCTAGGTGTTGATGAATCCAACTAGGTTGTGAGCCATCCACTACTTACTCCAGAAACCAATTAGAACCATAGAAAACCATAGAACCCCACAGAACCCCACAAACCTAATTATCATACTTGTTCTTCATTAAAGAACATGTTCTTCAAAAGTTATTCTTTTGAATTATATAATAAGTAATCATCAACCATGCATTATAGGACTTAAAATTGACAAATGCTCTTTACTTATTATACAGCTACTATTCCTGGTTGTGTATGATTGTTACCATTCATTTTGCCACCTGCTAATAATTCTAAAACAAAACAACCCTGAATAAGAACCTTGTTTGTAAATCACTCTAAAAGTGCAACACACCCTAAACCAATCATTACATCTCACTGATCCTAAATCATCGGGGTTAGGTCACGCATAGAGCGATTGCATCTCATTCTTATGCATTATTGCATCCTTGCCAATCTTTTAAACATCGTCCTTACCGGACGGTGATGCTATTTCAGAATTTGGAGTTATTACATATCGAAGACCTTGCCTGCATAATCTTGCAGTCAAGAAAGGCAAGTTCATCACTTGCTCATGCCATTCGAGTATTTTTATCAAATTACTTGCAAAGTACTATGTTTATCACTATTGCATAAAAACCAAAACCACTATTTTCATAACTATGAATATGACTAAGTGGTGGGCAATGGAACCATGGATTGTGTTGATATGGTGGAGGTTCCATTGACGAGGGATCACCTCGGCAATGCCTACGGATTGTAGACTAGGGTTTCGGGAGAGAGCGACGATGGAGATTCCGGGGACGAGATTAGGCACACGACGTACCCAGCTTCGGGTCCCCTCGGTGGAGGATCCCTACGTGCTTGCTAGCAATCCGATATATGATCATAGATGTATTTACGGGGTGCCGCCGTAGGCGGAGCTATGTTGTCTATATTCTGTCTATCCGTTCTCCTCTTTATTTCGGGTGCCCTGGCTAGCTTTATATATGCAACCAGCCTAGGGTTTTACAAGAGTCCTAGTCGACTACTTCTTCGGGTTGCCTTTGTTAGGCCTTCTCCATATTTGGTCTTCTTCATATTGGGCCGAGCCATGTATACTAATAATGGGTACCCGAAGGGTATGCCCATGTCAGTAGCCCCCGAGTTTATAGGGAAGTCGAAGACTTGCGTAGAAACTCCAAGCATAACCATCTCCGGAGTCGAAGAAAATACAAGGCGAGGTCCATGTCGCAGATCATGTGTAGCGTAGATGATGTCGACGATTCTTGAAATTATCGGGTGCGCGGCAGCGCTCCCGATGGGAGTAACCCCGAGTCTATGGGCAAGTGCTTGCACTTGGGCATAGACTCAAGTTGTACTACTCGATGAAGAACTTTAACTATATTTACGGAGGATTTGATGAAATCCATGTGCTCCCGATGGGAGTAGGCTCCACTCGAGTCGTAGAATCGAGTTGAGTCTACAAACCTTGATTGTCATAGATGATGTCGAAGTTATTTTTCTATCGGGTGCGCGACCAGCGCTCCCGATGGGAGTAGCCCCCGAGGCTACAGCCAAGTGTTTGCACTTGGGTGTAGGCTCAACTTGCTTGTAATTGACTCCACAATTTTTCCTCTTTCTTATCGGGAGAGTGAACAATACTCTCGATAAGAGTAGCCCCGAGCCTATGAGCAGGTGCTTGCACCTAGGCATAGGCTCAAGTTGTACTACTCGATAAACAACTTGGCGCATGCCCTTTTTTTTTTATCGACTCCAGACCGTTGCTATTTTTATTTGACATTCATATCTATATTGTACAGGGATAATGGTAATTGGGGCTAGTTCATCTGACGGATCAGGTACTAGTTAACTGCTCTAGTGGCAATCCGCAAAAACCTACTTCAAGATCACGTCCCTGGACATGATCTCGGGATACTGGTGCGAACTTCGACAGGTGCCGCTTAAGGTCTTACCATTCTGTCGAGTCCCAGTAAAATTTATCGGGTACCTAACGCGTCCATTAGGATTTTTCTTCGTATCTGTTGATACGGATAAAAGTAGCAGAGCGCAGTCTTCGGCGATGCCACGCCCAGCGGAACGGATCTGGGTCTTACCTTCGCAAATTTGCGGCATTCAGAAATTGATCGCAACTTTGGCGTTCTGAGAATATATTGTCGAGTGCCTTGTTCGGCTGATGCAATGACCTATTTTGCGGGTTCTTCTATTTTTCTCTCGGGCTTGATGAGACAGCCGAATATATTGGTTCTTCTATATTGTTGGATACATCACCGATGCTCTTGCTCGGAACAATATGACGAGTCAATGGACCCGAAGATTTGTCCATCCTCTTTTTTTTCTCCTCCTTTTTTTTTTTGGTTTCTCCTTGATGAAAATTTCGTCGAGTTCCTCTCTCAGGAAAATTTCTTCGGGTCCTCCTTGAGGACAATTCTTCGGGTCCTCTTTGAGGATAATTTTTCGGGTCCTCCCTGAAGATAATTCTTCGGGTCCTATTCTTTCTTGAAGACAATTTCGTCGAGTTCTCCCTTTAGACAATTTTGTCGGGTTCCTCTTTTTTGGATGCAACAGAGTCAATGAAGAAGCAGGTCGTGTGTCGGAGTTGATGAGGCCGGCGAATGCAGTGAAGAAGTCGAGTTGAAATAGAAATTGTCGAGTAGCCGATGTCGAGGCCGCCAAGTCATCGATGAAGAAACACCGAGCCCCCGAGCACTCCAGATATATATGCGAGTAGGCCACACATATTCGTCGTAATAATCGCCTGAACGCCACGTTGTCGTCATGGTTAGGGGCGAAGTCGCTGTCAAGCCCCCGAGCATTGGTTTTGCACCGCCACAAGATGATGAAGATGTGGCCATATGCCGAGCGCGTCGATGTCGATCTGGTCATGCGGCTCGAGGTCAAGTGCAGGTGAAAATGTTGATGTAGTCATGAGTTGATGCACTGAGCTGAGTCATGGCTACTCCGAGGCCAGCGATGCCCATCACGGTGATATAGGTGTCCATGCAGCCGCGTGCAGAGAGTGCGATATACGAATTTGCTCCGGATGTTGCATCATTCGCAACTGACTGTCTCTCTATAACCTGGTTATCATCGTGGTATGGCCATATGGAATTGAGTGTGCATGTGATGTCTCGGAACCTGATCCAACTCCTCAATCAGCTGTCGATGAATATGGCTCGGCGCGCTTGCACCTTCGCCCGTCTGGCTTGCATGTATTTATTTTCTGTCCATCTCTAATTTGTCTGAAAAGTGTGTAATGCTGGCGAGGATTGCTTTTGCTAAACTTGCCCTTCTTTCCTCAAGTTCCTTGTACTAGTATTTTGCACATCGAGTGACATATTGAGTACATATCACTTGACTTTTTCAGCTAGAGACTCCAATAAAGAATAAAGCCTTGCTCGTGGCTTTCTCCCGTATAAAATGGCCAGAAATTTCTAACAAAGTGCGTGACTGCTCTTGTCCTCATTGGCCCAAACTAAGTAGTCTTTGGTATATTGATTGGCTTCAGTTCGCACGCTATGATTGCCGCTTTGGCACTTGGCCGATAAGTTCACCCGTACTGTAGCAAAATCTGTGTCATCTTCTCAGTCACATCCAAAAACCACTACATCCAGGATCACCCGTACGGTATAGCTTCATTTTGATGTATACGCGTGGATCGGGTATTGCTACTTCTCTTGAATGCCAGATAACACCAGCGACCCACGCGTAGTGAAAACGGGGAACCACTGGAGATTAATTTCTTTTGCATTATTAATCAAAGGCAACGCTGATGTAGAGCCCCTGGGTACTGTGACGTATTTAGCGTGTTGAAGAAGATGACTCGGTGACTGGGCACCTTCTCAATGTAATGGTTTTTGGTACCATGTATAAGTGATCCTGTGTATAAAAAGTAATACCAAGTGGAGAAAATTCGATGGAATAATTAAATTTACAAGACAAAATACTCAATTGGATGAATAGCACCTGGTTCTGTTGAAAAGGTCGCTGTTGTTATTGATGAAGAAGTCTTCAAGCTCTCAGATGCGGTCAAGTGCTGTCTGCCTCACCGTTATCATTGATGAAGTTGTTGGCTCCCAGAGTTGCATCAGGCCAGCGATTATATAAGATGAAGCCATTGAAGATGAAGCTATTGAAGGTGAAATCCACTGAAGATAAATCCCTTTGAATATTTAAGCCAAAAATTAAGCCATTAAAGATGAATCCGTTGAAAATTAAACCATCAAAGATTGAGCCATTAAAATGAATCATTGAAGATGAATCCACAGAAGATTAATCCATTGAAGATGAATCCACTAGAGATTAAGCCATTAAAGATGAGACTCCGAAGCTGAAACCACCATAAATTAAGCCATTTGAAGATTAGACCATTGAAGGTTACGCCATTAGAGATGAAGCGTTTGATGATGAATCTACCGGAAATGCATCGGGTAATATTGTAGAGGAGAAAACCAACAATAGCCATATAGATGAGTCCACTGACCCGGAAATACATCGGGTAGTATTATATAAGAGGAAAACGAATAATACACGGGTATATAAATCCACTGACCCAAAGAAAATAAATCGACCGGCCCAAAGAAAATAAATCCACTGACCCGGAAGTGCATGGGGACAGTATTATATAACTTGCCGCAAATTCCATGCAAACAATTGCAATGTTTCTTGCCTTCACGCACAGTTGTGCTTTACCTCATCGCATATGTGCACAAATTTTCCAATATCATAACTGTAGCCAAAGTAAATCGCCATACCGATCAGTCCATGAATTCACGATCATTGTTGAAGTTTGATCCGACGATTCAATCAATGTAATGGGCCGCGACGTCATATGGAGTCGACGGAATCACGGTAATGACGATGCTGGTTCCTCCGAAGTCAATGGTACTGGAGATGCTCCCGTTTGAAGTCGTTGGCGACCGTCAGTGCCTTGATCGACTGCCGCATTTCCTTTTCTTTCCCTTTACGTGAAGCTCTTGATTTGGTTGGTTTGTCCTGCACACTAATTCCATGCACGTGAAGTAGACCTTGCAGCAATTTTGTGATTGGTGCTCCGGCCGCTGATTCCATGCACGTGAGGTGCTCTTCATGTCCTGCACACTAGATCGGCAGGGTCACGATTGCGCGCAATGGTTTAAAAAGTGCAACTTGACTTTTTGTCGGGTTCGGCAACTTGGCGCAGTATCTCGTCGGAACGTCTGGAGTCGATGCTCCCAGCACCTGCCAAATACGCTCTAGGAACCGCCGGAAGCTGTGTCGGGTGTGGATCGTGTCCTTGTAGGCTGGTCCATCAAAGTGTCTCGATTGCATGTGAACTTTCACGTGATCCGGCCGATGCACCACTCTTGTGAAGATCCGCGCGTGAAGGAAGCTGCATATCGACGCGTGCACACGCCTTGAGATTTGTCGCCGAGATCGTCGACTCAACCAGCTTCACGGAGTTGCCGAAGTTAATCGTAGATGAACTCCCCAGATGCGATCTAACTGCCCATGTAGATTAAGGATCTCGCCCGGATAACAAAATCCAGTCGTCGCGATTCCCACAGACGGCGCCAATTGACGAGGGATCACCTCGGCAATGCCTACGGATTGTAGACTAGGGTTTCGGGAGAGAGCGACGATGGAGATTCCGGGGACGAGATTAGGCACACGACGTACCCAGCTTCGGGTCCCCTCGGTGGAGGATCCCTACGTGCTGCTAGCAATCCAGTATATGATCATAGATGTATTTACAGGGTGCCGCCGTAGGCGGAGCTATGTTGTCTATATTCTGTCTATCTGTTCTCCTCTTTATTTCGGGTGCCCTGGCTAGCTTTATATATGCAACCAGCCTAGGGTTTTACAAGAGTCCTAGTCGACTACTTCTTCGGGTTGCCTTTGTTAGGCCTTCTCCATATTTGGTCTTCTTCATATTGGGCCGAGCCAGGTATACTAATAATGGGTACCCGAAGGGTATGCCCATGTCATCCATTGCAAGGGTTTATATCCATCTAGGATTAAACAACAAATGTCGCCAGTGATTCTTGTGCCGTAATACCCGTGTTAACCATAAGATCCGGAGTGGGACGGAGTAGTCAAAAGTGTTTCCACCTCTCGTTCATCAACGGATGCGCTTTACCGTAGTACACTTGTAATCCAAGGGGGCAAGCGGTGAGGCTGGGGAGTCCTAAGTCCCCACGGCATTGTCCGTAGTACACTTGTCGCCCGAAGGAGCAAGCGGTGAGGCTGGGGAGTCCTAAGTCCCCACGGTATTGCGGTCTATGATGGGTTGCAGCTGCCGGCGTAGGAATGTATGGTAGAGCCCTGCATTGACGTCGTGGTCGGGGTCCACCCTGAAATCTATGGAAATAATGGGACCGGCGTGGACCCAGGGTCGGAGTTTGCAACAAAGGGTGGGTGTTCAAGGTAGCGGAGGAACATGATTGGCTAGACCTTATACCGGGCCTCACACCATAGGAAGTGTGGACGGGGAATATGCCCGGTTGGCACCAAGGTTAAGATCTCTTATTGGTAAAGCAACACACCTCTGTAGAGTGTAAAGAATCGTGACCTGTCACTCCCTGTTCCGGGATATGGAACTGCGAACGCGGCCGGAAAGGAGCTCCATGAAGTTCTAGTAAACCGGTGAAGGCTGACGGACATAGTTCTTCTGAATAAAAGCAACCTTTTGAAGAAATGGTTATGAAAACCTGCATTGGTATTAGACTTTCTGGTCTAATGCCGTAGTTAGTGCATTAAACACCTCTTTCCTATAATGAACTTGTTGAGTACGCTCGTACTCATCCCACTCTTAAATCCCCTGCTTAGATATGGAGGCATCGAAGGAGTATCTACATTGCAACTCGAAGGCCGAGGAGTCAACAACTACTTCAAGAGACAAGACCCTGTCAGAGGAGTCAGATACCACATACATCAAGGAGAAAACCTAGTTTAGCCATAGAAGGGAACTAGTTTCCTAAACTTAGCTCCTACTTAGCTAGAATCTATTCTTAGCCTCTATAGCTAGTTAAATACTCTACAAGTAGAGTCCGTGATAAGATTAGATCACGAGTCGTTCTTCTGGAGTTTATTTGCAGTTTTACCTCATTGTAAAGTAGGAGGCTGTGAGGATCTTTTGTAAAGAGTCTGTGTTGTAATTCTATAGACATGTCTTGGACCCGCATATGTTTCTGTTGTACCATTCTGAGCGATATAATACAAGTGGAACAGTGTTTCATTGGTGTTATATCAGACTTGCATACTACACCATGCAGTGGTATGCCGGGTCACCACAGGCATGGCCGGCATTGGAGGACCAAGCTATGGAGGAGTGTTTGGAGGGACCATGGGAGGCTCGGTGAGTGGTGTGTATGGGAGTATGGGAGCACCACCGGGAGGCTTCGTGTCTTCCATGAATGCTACTATTCCTCCTTCAACCCAAGATGACGAGGAGGAAGAAGAAGGTGTTGACTTGGAAAGTGCGGAAGTGTGATATGCATTATGTGTTCCAATTTGTCCATTTGAACCATATGTCGTGTGTCATTGTTGAACTACGTCATTTTGTTGTGTCGTTGTTGAACTACGTGATGTTGTTGCACTTTGTGTCATTTGTTTCATGAATTATGTGTGTTTATTTGATCTTTGTGAATGCAAAATAGTCTAGAAATCTGTTTTCCGCGCCCGCGCGCGCTGTATTTTGCCGCGCTTGGCGGAGGACCATTTTTTCAGCCCGCGCACGCGCTGCATATTAGCGCGTCCGGCGGAGGAAAAATCGGCACCGCGCGCGCTATCTGTTTACCGCGCGCAAAATTCTTAGTTTTAGCGCGCCGCGATATAGCGCGCCTGTTGGAGATGCTCTAATCCGTGCGCCTGTTGGAGATGCTCTAATCCGTGCGACATTGCAGCGGTATCGAGAGCATGTCCATCTGATGAATATTTTCGTGAATATTTCTTAAAGTTTATTTTAGCGCGTTTTGTTTGAAACTAGATCGAGATTTACACGGCAGCGTGACTCCGTCCTGTCTTTCCCATGATTGGCTATGAAAGCTCCGGTCTTGCTTAATTGGCTATATTTTGTTACGCTGCTGGTGGAAGCTCTGCAATCTCAACTGCGTGTCAGTTGGAGTTTTGCATGCTATGTGTCCACCTCTGATCCAAGAGAAACATTCATCACCCTTTCCAGACTGAACAAATAGTTACACATCTATCTATTATATACTAAAAGCAAAATAAGGAGTTTTAAATAGAGACACAAGGTTAATCCACATCATCCAAATTATTTTTAGTCATTAGATCTGTAATTTGTGGCTAGGATTTAATAAGAGATAAATATTTACGTAAACGCGCATATGTGTGACTCAGATGTGAACTTGACACGTTCTATTATTTTCACAAAATATCCAGACCTTCATGGCTAGGTATGTAACTTACGACCAGGATTTTATAACAAAAATAGTAGTATCAATTTTTCAGTTGACACGGAGCAAGTCTAGGTCACGTAAAAGTGTATTTGAAAAAGAAAACCATGAAAACCAGAGTCACGTTTCTATACGAGTAGAGGATTTTTTTTCCTTGACCATAAGAGTCTTAGTTCATCACGTCTAGGTGAGATCTACATTAAACGCATACATGCACGTGCCTGTTTACGTATTCTAGCACGTTTAGGTAAGATTTAAAAAGAAAGTTTAGGTGAGGTATCTATGTACTGTATTGTGTTAGCGCTGGACGTGTTGTATGTGTAACTTTTCTTAAACCACATGTGCATGCTCGCGGGAGCTGAGCAAGAGTGCCGACGAGGAGAACGGCTTATGCTGTCGTCCTTCCGTCGAGTCGGGTAGCTCAGAAGATGACATTAGAAATTATGCTAAATAGTATGAATTGATTTATACTACATGAATTAATTATATTTAAGCAATCGGAAGAAAAAAATATTACCCCTCTCCCTTGAGAAAAATGTAGCAAATTTATCTAAATTCAGATGTATCTATAAAAGCAAATAAGGGGTTTTAAATAGAGACACGAGGTTAATCCACATCATCCAAATTATTTTTAGTCATTAGATCTGTAATTTGTGACTAGGATTTAATAAGAGATAAATATTTACGTAAACGCGCATATGTGTGACTCAGATGTGAACTTGACACGTTCTATATTTTTCACAAAATATCCAGACCTTCATGGCTAGGTATGTAACTTACGACCAGGATTTTGTAACAAAAATAGTAGTATCAATTTTTCAGTTGACACGGCAAGTCTAGGTCACGTAAAAGTGTATTTGAAAAAATAAACCATGAAAACCAGAGTCACGTTTCTATACGAGTAGAGGATTTTTTTTCCTTGACCATAGGAGTCTTAGTTCATCACGTCTAGGTGAGATCTATATTAAACGCATACATGTACGTGCCTGTTTACGTATCCTAGCACGTTTAGGTAAGATTTAAAAAGAAAGTTTAGGTGAGGTATCTATGTACTGTATTGTGTTAGCGCTGGACGTGTTGTATGTGTAACTTTTCTTAAACCACATGTGCATGCTCGCGGGAGCTGAGCAAGAGTGCCGACGAGGAGAACGTGTTGTGTCGGCTTATGCTATCGTCCTTCCGTCGAGTCGGGTAGCTCAGAAGATGACATTAGAAATTATGCTAAATAGTGTGAATTGATTTATACTACATGAATTAATTATATTTAAGCAATCGGAAGAAAAAAATATTACCCCTCTCCCTTGAGAAAAATGTAGCAAATTTATCTAAATTCAGATGTATCTATAAAAGCAAATAAGGGGTTTTAAATAGAGACACGAGGTTAATCCACATCATCCAAATTATTTTTAGTCATTAGATCTGTAATTTGTGACTATGATTTAATAAGAGATAAATATTTACGTAAATGCGCATATGTGTGACTCAGATGTGAACTTGACACGTTCTATTTTTTTCACAAATATCCAGACCTTCATGGCTAGATATGTAACTTACGACCAGGATTTTATAACAACTAGTACAAATGCCCGTGCGTTGCCACGGGACGCAAATTTTATTTCTAAATGCACATATATAAGGGATACACATTCTTTGTAGCAAATAACTTCAATGGAATCATCTTTGTCCACACTATGGTTCAACTCTAATCACCGACCCATTGAGGCACATGTGTTCAAAGAAAATGCAAGAAATTGGGCATCAAACGATAACGTTAAAATAGTGTTATATTTTCGACAAAGTCGTCACATTTTATTCTTTCCTTCAACAAATCTATCAATTAAGAAGCAACACTACAGCTAGGCCCTTAATTTAGTATTCCAAATCCATACTTCAGCTTCTTCATTTTTGGCTTGCAATGAATACCAATTTCTTTCTTGCCACTTCAGGCAGCACCATGCATCCACTTGATTCTCTCCCTCCTTGGTTCCTTGTTGCACATCTTTTCACACCACTAACTGCAGGAAGTCAAAGACTTCTCTTACTTCTTTCTTCATCCTATCAATGTTCTATGCCATTATCTTGCAAGTTGCTTTTGGGAGATTAGAATAATCAAAAATCTGTCAGTTGATGTTATGCTATTCCAGTTGCCGTGTCTCTTCAATCTCATTACTTTCTTAATCAGTGACTCAATAATTCATATCTGATAATCATTACATATCATATAAGTCACAACAATAAGTTACACCAATAAGTTACAATATATTGATCTATTGCAAAATATGAAAGAAGGATAGAACAACATGCCTTATAAGCTTCGGTCATTATGCACATATTGTATCATAGTAGTCATGGAAAAAAAATGTTTGATAACAGAACAGTGAGGTGGCTACACTATAAGATAGAGCATGTGTGCATCGTTTTTGTTTAAACGAAACAAGCATACATAAGAAGAGAAGACACTTCTCTATTGAATTATAATTCCAGAATGTAATGCAACCATGTTCTTGACAACGTCTCCGTCCATCTTCTTGATGGTGTTCGACTCGTCCCCTTTTTTTGAACCATGTCTGCTGCATATCTGCATATAAAAGATAGAGAAAAATCAAAGTAATAATTCACAATGAATCGCCGATCCGGCCAACGGCTGTGTGAGACAATAGTACAAACAAAGGTCAGGTTGGTTGATAAGTGTGATTGTTAGATGTGGACTGGAATTCACTCATCTCGGTACCTCTGAGACCCTGGAGGCACAAATTCTTTTCGGACGCTCTATCTGGAAAAGATACCCGAAGCAGACATCACCGAATAGCTCCAAGCTAGCGCACTCGATCCACATACTCTACCGCCATGATACCCAATCCAAGTAGACGAAAAACCTACAACACAACAAAATTAGCTTTTCTTTTCAATGTTATATCTAAAGAAGGTACATGAAGAACTTTAACTAAGCAGATCATACGACCAACAGTGGAATGAGCGTAATGATAGGGTCTTCCGCAACAAAAGTGCTCCATTTGATGTAGTTTTTGATAGAGTTAAGAGAGAGGCTAGGCTTTGGGTTATTGCAGGCGCCAAAAGGTTAGGCGGAATGATGCCGGGAGAGTAATCTCTTGTAATTCATTTGCATGTACTTTCATGTTAAACTTCTTCACTTAATCAATAGATTGGGGCAAAGCTTTTGCCTCCGTTTCAAAAAAAAAAACATTAGATCTACACCTGCTATGTTTCACAAAAGTAAGCAATTTACATTTTTCCTTGTGGCATGTTCCCTACAAAGAAACAGTAACTTGGGGTGCACAAGATATTCCCTATATGTTTTAAGCATGGATTCGGATTCAACTAATGTTAATTTTACATTGTGGACATCGCAGAAACGAGCAAGAAAACTAAGAAGTCAGTATCAATACCTCAGCAAATCATGATTACCAGAGATGCAGCTTGCACCAATATTGACATTACACCTAATAAGCAGATGAATCATCATGCAGCAACTGATGCAATCTTAATTTTGAACACAAATAAATTTCTGATGCTCATGTCTACATGTGGTAAATGCAAGAGAAACATTAGCTTCATAAAACCCCTTATACAGTTGTACAAGGTATCTAGAGAATAGAATAGAACTTATCCACGGTATCTTAACACAACTATCATCCATTGGAGGATTTTTTGTAGAAGTGCAACCAGGAACCATTCCAACACCTTGCCACTAACATAGACACAAGCTCCGAATTTAAGATGTGACATAAATGCAGTCACCAAAACAGCCAGCCAGGATAATGTACCCTGGGGAACAGGGTACATCCTGCAGGTCTAAACAAGAATCGTAAGGAAACATCCAAGAATTTTTTGTTGTCTTCTCCACTAAAAACATATATTACTTCATGAGTCATTCAAGTGCCATGTGTCTCTATACATGTAATCAGCATTCTAAAATATAAACCATGTACTGTGATTGTTCCAACACAAAACATGTACCGTGATGCAATTATACAAGTCGTTATTGAGCTGCAGATCAAAGAATATAATCTTTTATGACAATTAACTCCACATATATTCTTTGTGAAATGAAGGGAGCTGGTTGAGATGGCAAACGTCAAAATCATAAATCACGAATAAACAAAAAATGGAAATCCTCATTAATAGAACCCATGAAAACAGAGAATGTTCAGTACAAGCACAATCTATGTTGCCCAATTCAGCTATACGTATGCTATAAAGGAAAGCAGATAGATTAAGACCAGACATGGTATTTCTACATTGCTACTGAATTTCCTGTGCAAGACCATTTTCACATTCCAAAATTCTAAACTACTTAGCTGCAAATCCAATGAGTGTTTTAAAAACTGAAATAGTTTTGCATCTACACAACACAGTGAAGCAAGACAATGAGCTAAATTAGTGCATCCAGCACATTTATGACTCACTCTACACTCTAGGCTTTACGTAGCATCACAGTAATCTCAGGTCACTCATGAGAAATCAAACAACGTGAAAATAAGATGTGCATATGGTGAATGGAGGAATTAAGCCATAATAGATTACTGACATGGAGAAATTCGTCGCACCGTGCTGCAAAACCAAAATAGAAAATTCGTCGCACCATGCTGCAAAACCAGGAAAGAAAATTCAAACCCCCTCTTTCCCAAAGCCTCTTCCCTGGAAATTTCTAAAACACAAGAGCACCACATATCATGTCATGCTGAGCACCTCCGCCCTATTATGGTACTCATATCACAACATAAAATAAAATACAAAATATAGATAGCGACATAATAGGCCAGCAGTTTCCTGTGCTGACATAAACTAAATGCAGAAAATAGAAAGGCAAATTAACTCAAAGTAGAAAATGAATCTTAGTTTGAGCAAGACAATAGATATTACAGACCGAGATTAATTTATCAATAGACATAAAGAGAGGTGAGATGGGGATAGTGAGTAAACATGTAATACTACACCCAGAATTAGCAAAGGAAATCACAAAGTGCGAGTATGAATCTGTAGTTCTTGACAGATCTCTAGTAAGGTTTAAAGATGAACGAAAATCATCCTATTTCTCATGAAGGATAGAATGGAAAGAGGAGCATATGTACTATATATACTGTATATTTAGAACTGTACATATATTCATATTAATAAGTTGTATTGTATGCTCACGCTTGAGTAAAACTATGAAAGATAAGTCAAGAACCTCTGTATTATTTTCCCCCTTTACTGGTCATTGCTGGAGAATTGCAGTCCTGTGATGTTGAGTCAAACATGGTGCTGCATTATAAGCTTGTGTCAACCTGGGTTCCTGCATTCTAAAGTAATGATTAATCCAATTGAGAAATAGGATGATTAGGACAACAGATTTGTCCAAGCACAGTATGTGACCCACATTCAGTGTCTCCTATAATTAGATCCACATTGTAGAGGTTGGAAAATACCATCACCAGCATCAACGAATAGGCCTGCAAAAGTAAGTAATAAAATTAGGTAATGCATATAAGGCTACAACAGAAATGGACTTGTAAACTCTTAAAACAGCAATGAAGAGCTTAGGATTGCTGCAGACAAGGAAAATCACCTGTTCAAGAACATTGACCTTTTAAGAACTTTTCAAACTCCATGGTTTCATTCTTCTAGTATGATGCAACCAAGTTTGCCATTGCGATGATTGCAGGATCATTTTGGTACCTGCGGGCATTAAAGGAGTTTCAGAGAGGGATAATTTACGTTCCTTTGGATTTACAGTTTTACCACATATAGGTAAACTGATATTACAAGAACTCTATTTTTCTTAAGAACACTCTGTTTTCACCTGCAAACGGGACGTTATTCATGGACTTCATCTCATATATTGTCCTACCACAATGCCATTTGAACCAAAAGTCCATGTACAATGGAAACAACTTCTAATGTTCAGGTTTCAACCAACGGCGTGAATCAAGTACCTTTGGTTCATGTCATCAACACCACTATTCTAATATACTTCAAGGTATAATTTTCAGCATACATGTCTCTTCTATCATGTCGCTCTGAATGTCTTTACACAAACAGATAATTCATCCGAACTGTATATATTTGATTACCATATGGAGTTTTCTTTTTGACGCCCACCGCAACGCACACGGAACTATTGCCATGAACAAACACCATGAGTAATATGACCTTAAACATATTTCTGGACATGAAGAATTGTAGATTGAGATAACAACCTCGTCAGAATTGGGTGGTGAAAAATTAGCAACGTATCCTTCAAATTTTGATTCGAACGGCGTAAAAAACTTTTATCATAGCATATGAATTGAGTTGATGGAAACAATAGATCAGAATATTTCCAATTAATCCAGAACCAACTTCTAGAAGATAAATATGACATGTAAATCGGTAGGATAGAAAGTGCCTATAGTCAGATCTAAGAGTCAAAATCACTGGCTATAAGCATAATACTGAAAGCCCAATTTGGGAACACTTTACATCAAATTAATCAGCTCAGAAATATGGCAGCCATTGCGGTCAGTAAATTGACCTAAAATATTGTTGATTCATTGCTTGTATTGCAGCAGAGTATTACCTGACGAGGTTCCCTTGGTGGCAGCCGGGAGGAGGAGGCAGAGATCGCTGGGCGAAAGCTTCAGCAGCAGCAGGCTGCGCCAACAAGAGACGGAGGTGCTGCGGCGAGAAGGTGGCGGAGGAGAGCCAGGCCTACACAGTGTATTCCGGCACTCAGCGCAGCGGAGCAGCTAGGTGGCGGCGCGGGGGAAGGAGGGGAGCACACGGAAGAGGCCGATGGGTAGGGGAGGTCGGACGCGAGTCGGACGAGGAAGATCGCGGATGGGATGACCTAGAGCTCCGGGTAGGGAGGTTTGGGGCCTCCGTGGTCTAATTCCACCGGCCAGATGTGGTGGAGATCGACGGGGTTGCGGCTAGAGGCGAGCGAGTGGAGGTAGGACGCCATGTAGAAGAGGGCGAGAGGGACAAATCACCGTTTTCCTTCGCCAGAAGACCCGCGTTGGCCTTCGTTGTCGATGGATCGAGCACCCATGCTCAAAGATCTTGAGGGGCAGAGGAGGCCGAGCTACGTATTGTGGGCGGCGTCGTCCTGCGCTGTGACGACCAGCGTCCGCGCTGGAGGTGAGGGGCGTCGGCGATGATCGAGATGGGGATGGTGGGCGGCATCGGCATCGGGGACGTTGGGCGGCGTATTTTCGGAAATGGCGGCGATCATGGCGCAGCAAGGGGATCCCGCTTTTGAGGTCAACGACCATCAACAAGGTGGAGCAAGGGAGCGGCGGCGGAACCATAGCCGGCGCTTGCGGGCGAGAGAGGGAGAGAAGGTGGGGGAGCGGCGCACAGGAGATGGAGGAAATCGACTCGGGGAGAGAATGGTGGGATTTGGCCCACTTGTCGGCGCGTTTGGGAGAGGTGGAGAGTAAAAGGACGACGAAAGTAGGGGGAGAAGGGGGAACACGTTCCTTCTTTTTAAGTAGTAGAGAAAATAGTAGTATCAATTTTTCAGTTGACACGGCAAGTCTAGGTCACGTAAAAGTGTATTTGAAAAAAAAAACCATGAAAACCAGAGTCACGTTTCTATACGAGTAGAGGATTTTTTTTCCTTGACCATAAGAGTCTTAGTTCATCACGTCTAGGTGAGATCTACATTAAACGCATACATGTACGTGCCTGTTTACGTATCCTAGCACGTTTAGGTAAGATTTAAAAAAAAAGTTTAGGTGAGGTATCTATGTACTGTATTGTGTTAGCGCTGGACGTGTTGTATGTGTAACTTTTCTTAAACCACATGTGCATGCTCGCGGGAGCTGAGCAAGAGTGACGACGAGGAGAACGCGTTGTGTCGGCTTATGCTGTCGTCCTTCCGTCGAGTCGGGTAGCTCAGAAGATGACATTAGAAATTATGCTAAATAGTGTGAATTAATTTATACTACATGAATTAATTATATTTAAGCAATCGGAAGAAAAAAATATTACCCCTCTCCCTTGAGAAAAATGTAGCAAATTTATCTAAATTCAGATGTATCTATAAAAGCAAATAAGGGGTTTTAAATAGAGACACGAGGTTAATTCACATCATCCATTAGTCATTGGATCTATAGTTTGTAACTATTATTTAATAAGAAATAAATATTTACATAAACGTGCACATGTATGACTTGGACGTGAATTTGACACATACTTTTTTGACAAAATATGCAGACCTCTATGGTTAGATATGTAACTTATTTTTTTGGAGCAACCGGCGGGAGTACTGCCTTTTCATTAAGCAAGGGAAAAAACCGACCAAACTGTACATGAGAGGGCATATTTAGCTTAAGGTGGGAATATGCCCCAGAAAACCACGCAAAGAAAAAAAGAAGAAAAAAAAAGAGGGGAAAAACGGTCAGTCAGGTTCGGCCGGTATGGCCGGCCCGAAGCCGTTGATGGCACGATCCCTCTGGAGGACGTCTTCCTTTGCGATATCGGCGACCTCCAGATAGGTAAGGCGGCGCCCAATGAAAATGCGTCTATTTCGTCCCTTCCAAGCATTCCAAAGAACATATAGGAACCGGCCGTTGATGCGTTTTTGTTCCTTTGTAGCCTTTCCAGAGATCAAGTCATCCCACCACTCAGTGATGGATTGGTGGACGTGGCGATTATCAGGGCTGTCATCATTGTCCCAGGTCTTCATCCGGTTCCAAATGGATATAGTGAAGGGGCAATCTTTGCATAGGTGGTTGGCCGTCTCGGGCGCATGTAGACATAGAGGACATAGAGGTTCATGTGGCCAGCCCCTAATGGCGAGCATATCAGCAGTTAGCAGCTTTCCGTGCAGGGCAAGCCATCCAAAAAGCTTACACTTCGGTTCGGCGTGAGCAGCCCAAATCTTTGTTGCTAGAAATCTAGCCTGACCACCGAAGAACTGTGCCTTGTAAGCAGAGCTAGCACTGTAAGTCGAGTCGGTAGTGAGAGTCCATATAATGGATATGTAACTTACGGCTGTGATTTTATAACAAAAATAGTACTATCAATTTTTTTCACTTGACACGGGATCTAAGTTACGTAAAAGTGTAGTTTAGGGGAAAAAACATGAAAACCAGTCTCTTTTCCATACGAGTAGAGGATTTTTTTCCTTGATGTAAAAGTCGGCCTATTTGATCACCTCTAAGTGAGATTTACATTGAGACATACATATACGCGCATGTTTGCCTATCCTGTCACGTTTAGGCCAAGCTTTTTTAAAAGGTTTAGGTGAGGTATCTATGTAGTGTGCTAGCGCGTATATGTTTAATTTTTTTGAAACCACACATGCATGCTAGCGGGAGCTAAGCAAGAGTGACGGCGAGGAGGACGTGTTGTGCCGGTTTATGCTGTCATACTGCCATCGAGTCGGGTAGCCTAGAAGACGGAAGTGGAAATTATGCTAAATAGTGTGAAGTTATTTATACTATACATGAAATGAGTATATTTAAGCACTCAGTAGAAAAAAATATTACCCCTCCCTCTAGAGAAAGATGTAGCAAATTTGTCTAAATTCCGATGTATCTTTACACTTACACTAAATTGTGTATAGATACATCTAAATTTAGAAAAAATGGAACAATTTTTATCAGACGGAAGTAGTACAATGAAGAGCACATGTATGCATGATATACAAAAATAAGATTTTATATCCATAAATATTACGGATCTTGCTTCATAATTAGCTCGAAGGTTGGATAAAGTCTTTCTCCACAACTTCAGTTGCAGGTAATACCGTCCGTCATTGCCCTATCACACACTCATGGTGACCACATGCTAACATGTGTTCGTCACACATACATGCCATTGGGTGTAATTGGTTCCTAACGGTGAATATGCTCCATTTTAGACAAATTATATTTAATAGAGTCAATTTTTCGAAGAAGCATGGTAGAAAAAATCTCTATATATGATTAAAAATACAATATTATATGATTTTGGATTTATAGCTCACCACCATGTTTGACTACATTTATTTACAAAAAAATTCAATTGGTAATTTCAAGATAGACATGTCCCACTTCTCAGCGGGTGACATAAATTTATGGTTATACTGATTCGGACTACAAGTGAGAACATACGACGCGGTAAAATAAACAACAATTATAATTGTATTGCTAATTTATTTTTATTTTAATATGGAGTATTTTTGCATGAACTTAAGTGGTTTTATCAAAATTTTCACATTGGCGTAAGGATAGTGAATCAGGACAAAATTGCTTCATCTACCAAGTTAGTTATAGAAAGATCATGTTAACAACTTATTTGGAATCGAACTCAGAACTCAGTGATACATAAGTAATCCACTAGCATAGTTGGACTAAACAGAAACGATGATAAGAACAATATGTACATGGAGGTGGTTCGCCGGTCTATTATTAAAGAGAACAATGATGCAAGTGTAGGAGTAGCAATAATAATATGTTGGATTATCACGATAAAAATTTACTAACGCAAGGTTACACCTTTGATATCGAGTCAAAAAATAGTGGACTTTTAATTACCAAAGAACAAAATAGACAATCATTTTGATTTGTGAAGAATATTTACTATGACACCATAAATTTATACCATCAAGAGTTTTAACCTGTTAACGGTGATGCATGCCCTCGCATTTGCGAGGGCCACCTTGCTAGTTCCATAAAAGCAATATGCTTACACACGGTTGACATTTCTCACTCACAACTCATTGTCCTGTTACACGGGTGCAGTGTGAATATCACTTACCCAAGATACCATGTTCACCAGTGATGTTGATCTTGCTGGGGCTGGAGCCACTGGCATGATCACGTCATGGTTTGGAGGTGGTGGTAACAGTTTAAAGAGTTTAGCCAACGTATCTGGATAAGACAATTTGATCATATAGGACTCCTGCTACAAAAAAAACACCAAATGCGATTGCAAAAACGACCTTAGTGCCAATACCTTTTGTGGAGATAATGGTGGCTTGACCTGCTTCTGTTGAACTGCAATGGTTTACAATCATAGGACCACACAATGTTGGGTTTCCATCAAAGCTAGAATCAGGAAACGTGCTAAGCTGGCCCACAGTTGGCATCGGTCCTTCGAGATCATTATTGGAAACATTAAATTTTGACAAGAAGTGCAGATTATTCAGTGCAGCTGGAATTGTACCAGTGAGACGATTGTTCGACAAGTCAAGTACTTGCAGATTCTTTAGGGTGAAGAGCGATTGGGGGATCTCTCCAGATAATTTGTTGGAGCTCAAATTTAGTGAAAAGAGTGCTTGCAACTTACCGAGTTCTTCAGGGATAGAACCAGCAAAGTTATTCATACCCAGATTCAACATTTTTGGAAAAGCGCCAAGTCTGAGGTACTGGAGCGATGAAATCTTATCATAAACAGACAGCTCGAAGACGTTTGGGGCAATGTTGTTGTCTGATCTTAGCATTGGCATGTCCATTAAGGCTGATGGAATTTTCCCCGTAAGGCTGTTGTTTGATATGTCTAGACAGAAGAGGAAGTTTAGGCTACTGATCCAGTCAGGTATTGTTTCAGTGAGTTGATTGTTGAGTAAAAATAACATTCTCAAATTTGTGAGCTTTGATAACCAGTGAGGTATGTTTCCAGACAATGAACAATCATTTAATCCCAGAACCTGAAGATTCTCAAAACCATCAATAGTGTAATCATTTGGCATTGTCTCATGCATGAAGTTGAAACCAAGAAAAAGGGTTTTGAGGCTTTTGGAAGTCCCAAGGATCTGAAGAGTTCGTGTGATATTTGTAAGAGAATTGCGAACAAGTGATAGGAATGATAGAGACTTCAGATTGCCTATTCTTTCTGACAACTGGCCATAGAAATTGTTCTGAGACAGCCTTAGTGCAGTCAGCCTGCTGCAGGAGTATATGCTTTCTGGAATTATTCCAGTGAAGTTGTTGTACAGAAGATCTAAATATTTTAGATTGGGCAGGTTTGCAAAGTTGACCTTGGTAAGTTCCCCACTGAATTGATTGCTCATGAGGTCAATTCTTACGAGATTTGTGCAGTTGCTCAGAGCGGATGGCAGCTCTCCTGACATGTAGTTGAGTTCCGGATGTAGCTCCTCCAATCTCTTCAGCTCACCTATAGAATGTGGAATGTTGCCGCTCAGCTCATTCACTCCAAGATCAAGGGTGACCAGATTAGTGAGATTTATGATTCCATTCAGTGCTCCTTCTAACCAATTGCTAGGTAACGAGAGGTGCTCTAGTGAGTTAACCTTGAAGAATTCATCTGGAAGTGTCCCACTGAGGTTGTTGTAGCCAGCGTTGAGCAATTTCAGCACAGAGCAATTACTGAGCTCTGGTGGGATGTTCCCACTGAACTGGTTAAAACTGAGTTCGAGCACAGCAAAAGATGGCGCGCTAGCACAGGGTGTAGTTGGTATCTCCCCAGTAAAACTGTTGGTGCTGGCATTCAGCGTGACCAGACTCTTCATCACCTCCCATGTCGTTAGTGGAAACCTTCCTGTGAACAAGTTGCTCGAGATGTTAAGTACCTGCAGAGGCTGGACGGGTGCTGAAGATGGCAGCTCACTCAGGCTTCCTGTGAGGCGGTTGAAGCTGACGTCAAGGACAATGATGCTGCTGGACTGCATTAACTCAAGTGGTAAGCTACCAGACAGCGAGTTGCAGGACAGATCGAATCGCAACAGGCCAGTGAGGTTGCCAATGAATGGCGAGATGGATCCTTCAAGACCTCGAGAAGCCAGCAAAATATCCGTGACCGTCCTATTGGGACTGCTGCAGGTGATCCCTTCCCACGCGCAGCAGTCCTTGTCGCTCCGCCATGATGCCATGAGGCCTCCATCCCGTGAGAACCCAGCAAGGAGCTGGAGAAGAGAGATCTTATCCTGCTCCATGCAGGAGTTGGTGTGAGACGCCAATGAGACTAGTAGCGCAAGAGCTAACCCAAAGAAAGGTATGGGAATTCGGTTCATGTGTGAGCGATTGAGGATCTGCATGGTTTTCTCGACAAACAAACTGGAAACTAGAGGCTTAAGCTTTTGTCTGCAAAGATGGAGTTGTTAGATGTATATATCTGTATATTGTAGTTTCTCCCTATGTTAGGAGGCTTTCTGCATATGTGCACCTGTATATGTACTATATATTGTGGCCTTTGGCCCCCTGGTAATACCACAAGTATATTGCTCTAACATGGTATCAGAGCCGAAATTGGTTCTCTAAATTTTCCGGCCGACGCTGCTTGTCCGTCGCCGTTCGTCTCTCCGTCGCCCGTCTACTTCTCGTCTTGGATCGATCTCCATGCGCCTGCTCTGCCCCCGATCAAATCGAGGTGAGCCCCGCTCCCGATCTCCTTCGGCGCGCCAGGATCTCCGGCCCTCCACTTCCCGCGCCGCCCCGCTCCTGCAAGGTTCCGTCCCCAGGCGCTCTGCCACCTCCAGGCGCTCTGCCGACGAAGCTCCTCCAGGCGCCCGCCTCCCGATCTCCTCCAGGCGCTCTGCCGACGAAGCTCCTCCAGGCGCCCGCCTCCCGATCTCCCACGAAGCTCCGGCCCTCCACTTCCCGCCATCCTCCAGGCGCCCGCCTCCCGATCTCCTGTGCAGCAGCAGCCAGCGGGCCGCCGCGCGAGCCCCAACCCGCCCGCTCTGCTCTCTATCTCCAGCTTCGCTCCGATCCGTTTTCTGTCTCCTGCAGTTGACTTGCTCTAAAAAAAAGCAAAAAAAAAAAAAAAAAGCAAAAAAAAAAAATAATGTCGTCGGCTGTTGTTACCCGATGTCTTCTTCCGCTGATCCCGCTTTATCTTTGGGCCTTCCTTCGGTACTTGGTATTTGTCCGCTGCCTCCGTGTATGACAGTCTGCCGCTCTACATCGACTTTCACGGCTTTTTCACGCGGCTCTGCCCGTGCTTCGCCGACTTCGTCTACGTCGGCCCGCCGCTCTACATCGACTTTTGCGGCCTCTTCCCGCGGTTATGGCCGCGCTTCGTCGACTCCGTCTACGTCGGCCTACCGCTCTACATCGACTTTTGCGGCCTCTTCATGTGGTTATGACCGCATTTTGCCGACTCTGTCTTCATCGGCGTGTTGCTCTCCGTCGCCCCCTTTGGTGGCCTCTGTGTGTGTGGGTGATAGCTCCTTGTTGGCACCTGATTGTACGTCGACCTCTCCAGTCGCGCCCCTCTCTGCGCATGAGATAGCGCAACTTCACTGCCTGCTTGATGCTTGGGATTCCAGTTTACGTCAGCAGCCTCGCGGTCCGAGTCTCCGCCCTCGTCCTCATTGCACCTATTGTGGCAAGGTTGGCCACACTTCCTCCACCTCGCCGGACGCGGGATCCCGGCTTACGTCGCGCAGTTCCAGGATCGTCGCCAGGCTGGCTCTTCAGGATCTTCTGCAGTTGCACTCTCTGATCAGGACATTCTCAGGGGTCGTCGTGGTCTGCTCGCTACTATAGACTCTTCCTCGCCGAGCGCTGCTGGTTCTGTGACTGGCTCTTCTGGCACTGTGCGACCACCACTTTCTACACAGTCAGGTATGTCCCCGTGGTATCTGGATTCTGGTGCTTCCTTTCATATGACCTCTGAGTCTTCTATTCTGTTTGCTCTTCGGTCTCTTATTTCTCCTGTCCGTGTTGTCACGGCTGATGGTACCTCTATTCCTGTTTCTAGTACAGGCACCCTTTCTACTCCCTCTTTCTCTGTCCCTGATGTTTCTCATGTTCCTCGCCTTCAGATGAACCTTTTCTCTGCTAGCCAGCTCACTGATTCTGGTTGTCGCGTCATTCTTGACGCTGAGTCTTGTGCGGTTCAGGATCGTCGCACATAAGCCCTAGTTGGAGCTGGCCCTCGTAGCCGTAAGTCTCCGGGGCTTTGGGAGTTAGACTGGCTTCGTGTTCCTTCCGCTGACACTCCATCTGCCAGTTCTCCTCCGGTTGTTGCCTCTGTCACCGGCTCTTTTCAGCAGTAGCATCATCGTCTTGGTCACCTTTGTGACTCTCGCCTCGTCGTCTTTGGTTCATCGTGGCCTTCTGGGGTCTGTCTCTGGAGATGGGTCGTTACACTGTCAGGGTTGTAGGTTAGGCAAATAGATTCAGCTTCCCTATCCTACTAGTGTGTCTGTCTCTCAGTGACCGTTCGATTTAGTCCATTCAGATGTTTGGGGTCCGGCTCCCTTCGCTTCGAAAGGGGCCACCGATACTATATCTTATTCATTGATGATTTTTCATGGTACACCTGGGTGTTTTTCATGCGCTCTCGCAGTGAGGTGCTCTCTATTTATCAGCGTTTTGCGGCCATGGTCCGCAATCAGTATTCCTCACCCATTCGCGTGTTCCGTGCTGATTCTGCTGGTGAGTATATCTCCCAGCACCTTCGTGGTGTCCTTGCTGAGGAGGGCACCCTCGCTCAGTTTTCTTGTCCCGGCGCGCATGCTCAAAATGGTGTCGCCGAGCGTAAGCATCGTCATCTTCTTGAGACCACCCGTGCTATGATGATTGCTTCATTTCTGGGCTGAGGCTGTCGCTACGTCGGCCCACCTCATTAACATTCAGCCTTCCGCTGCTCTACAGGGTGGCATTCCTCTCGAGCGTCTCTCTGGTGTTTCTCCAGACTACTCGACTCTCCGTTCATTTGGTTGTGTTTGCTATGTTCTTCTCCCTCCTCGCGAACGCACCAAACTGACCGCTCAGTCTGTTGAGTGTGTTTTTCTCGGATACAGTGATGAGCATAAGGGCTATCGCTGTTGGGACCCTGTTGGTCGTCGGATGCGCATCTCTCGTGACGTCACGTTTGATGAGACGCGTCCCTTCTATCCTCGCCCCACCTCGGGTACTTACCCCGTGGATGATATCTCTTTTCTTCTTTTTCCGGATGCACCCCCTGCTGTCCCTCCTCCTCTCCCTCCTACTTCTGATGCGCCCCCTTCGGCGCCATCCTCTCGTTCGTCTAGTCCACCTAGTACTCCTCGTTCTCCGGCTTCGGATTCTTCTGATGCTGTCCCTTCTTCTTCTGATGAGTTGTCTTCTGCCGATGAGCTTCCTCCTTCACGGCCTGTTCGTCAGCGTCGTGCTCCAGTTCGTTACTCTCCTAGTCAGTATGGTCTCTCTGTTGTTTCCGAGCCGACTTCTTATCGTGATGCCGAGCGTCATCCTGAATGGCAGCTTGCCATGGCTGAGGAGATCGCTGCACTTGAGCGCACTGGCACTTGGGATCTTGTTTCTCCCCCTTCTGGTGTTCGTCCTATCACGTGTAAGTGGGTTTATAAAATTAAGACTCGCTCTGATGGATCTCTTGAGCGCTATAAAGCGCGTCTTGTGGCTCGTGGCTTTCAGCGAGAGCACGGCCGTGACTATGATGAGACATTTTCCCCGTGGCTCATATGACTACTGTGCGTACCCTTCTTGCCGTTGCTTTCGCTCGCCGCTGGTCCGTCTCCCAGCTTGATGTTCGGAATGCTTTTCTTAATGGCGAGTTGAGTGAGGAGGTTTACATGCAACCTCCTCCTGGGTATTCTGTTCCCGATGGGATGGTTTGTCGTCTTCGACGTTCTCTCTATGGTCTCAAACAGGCCCCTCGTGCCTGGTTTGAGCGCTTCACCTCTGTGGTGACTGCTGCTGGTTTCTCTCCTAGTCTTCACGATCCAGCACTTTTCGTTCACACTTCTCCTCGTGGACGTACTCTTCTTCTTCTCTATGTTGATGACATGATCATTACTGGTGATGATCCTGAGTATATTGCCTTCGTCAAGGCTTGTCTTCGTGATCAGTTTCTTATGACTGATCTTGGTCCTCTTCGCTATTTTCTTGGCATTGAGGTTTCCTCCACTTCTGATGGCTTTTCTATCTCTCAGGAAAAGTACATTCAGGATCTTCTTTCTCGTGCTGCTCTCGGGGATGAGCGCACGGTTGATACTCCTATGGAGCTTAATGTAAAGCTTCGTCCTACTGATGGTGATCCTCTTCCTGATCCCACCCGTTATCGCCATCTTGTTGGGAGTCTTGTTTATCTTGCTGTCACTCGTCCTGATATTTCTTATCCTGTTCATATTCCGAGTCAGTTTGTCTCAGCTCCTACCACTGTTCACTAGAGTCATCTCCTCCGTGTTCTTCGTTATCTTCGTGGCACGATCACTCGTCGCCTTTTCTTTCCCCGTTCCAGCTCTCTCCAGCTCCAGTGCTATTCGGATGCTACGTGGGCGAGTGATCCTACGGATCGTCGTTCACTTTCTGCTTACTGTGTGTTTCTTGGTGGTTCGCTTGTTGCTTGGAAGACGAAGAAACAGGTCGCAGTTTCCCGTTCGAGTGTTGAGGCTGAGTTGCGGGCTATGGCTTTGTTGATTGCTGAGGTGACTTAGTTACGGTGGTTGCTTACAGATTTTGGGGTCTCTGTTACGACACCCACTCCACTTTTGTGACAGTACATGTGCTATCAGTATTGCACGTGATCCGGTCAAGCATGAGCTGACCAAGCATATTGGTGTTGATGCTTTTTATACACGTGCTCAGGTACAGGATGATGTTGTTGCGGTTCATTATGTGCCTTCAGATTTGCAGTTGGCGGATTTCTTTACGAAGGCACAGACTCGAGCGCAACATGATTTCTTACTCTCCAAACTCAGTGTTGTGGATCCACCATGAGTTTGAGGGGGGTGTTAGATGTATATATCTGTATATTGTAGTTTCTCCCTATGTTAGGGGGCTTTCTGCATATGTGCACCTGTACATGTACTATATATTGTGGCCTTTGGCCCCCGGTAATACCACAGGTATATTGCTCTAACAAGAGTGCCGAAATGTGTTATGAAGAAAGACCAAGAGAGGGTTTGATCTGGTCTGTTTGTAGTGATGAAAAATTAAGTTGAGTCAAGGATCACCTGTAAATAAACGAGTCAAGGATTAGCAGCTACCGCATATCTACTGTAATTTATTCGTAAGCCTGACTTCAAAGCACAAATTGGTATGTTTATGCTTAATCTGACCACTTTTCCTAGCAGTCTACTGACATTTGGTGGCAGAAGAGAAAATTCAGCTCGTGAGGAATCCCTTTTTGAAAAGCAGGAAAAGGCATATGTCTACCAATGACTGAATCCCACAGATTCACAAGGTATGATCAGTTAGGCACGTGAGAAGTAGCATCGGTTTGACTACATATAATTATATTTCATCATTTATGCTATTAGGGTTGATACACGTACATGATTTGGAGATGGTGTCATTTTAATGATTGTCAGTATGCACTTCGAGTCTGCGATTCCTTTGCAGTTTGTTCATATTGTAATCCATCACTGTAGAGTGGGTCGTTTTGAAGAAGTTTTTCTTATATCAATGATGGCTAATAGTATTTGTGTTCCGATTGAGAGAAAACAACGATTGACTGGCACGCTGTGAGTATGGCACAGTGAACATGGCGGAACTAATTTTACTGTCTGTCTATGGTTTGCACGCTGCATCTTATTTTTGCATGTTAGCCAAGTTTAATAGCCTGTTGTTATAATTTGGTTCGCCCTTTGATTTATTATATATCAGAACAATTTTCAAATTTGAACACTTTTCAAAATCTGAACATTTTTTAAATCCGAACAAATTTCAAATATGAACAGTTTTAAATCTGAATAATTTTTCAATTGTAACAAATTTAAAATTTGAATGTTTTCCAGATCAGAACAATTTTTAAAATTTCAAATTTAGAAAATTTCAATTTTGAACAGTTTTCGAATATGAACCTTTTCCAAGAAAATAGAGAAAAACCGAAACAGTAGAGGAAAACCAGAGAAAACCGGAGCTGCCGGAAGTCAGCGCACGAAACAAACATAGCGCCGTAGAGGGATAAATGGGCTAGGTGGTCGCTACAGGTGGTGTGCGCGTAGTGCATGCTTCAGGCGTGCTATTGGGGCTCCCGGCCGCCAGGCGGCCGGCACACAGGTGCTCCCTCATCTGGTGGCCGGAGCTCAGGCAGGGGATCGGATCAGGGTGCATTCCCTGACCGATAATGCTTCACACACGACAATTCGTGTCCGATGTGCGTACGATACTCCATTCTCCTACCGCTAACTACTTCTCTTCCCAATGCACAAGTTCAATTCAGGCCCAAACCGCAAAAATACTCTTGGCTCCGAAACATACGCGTATACCAACAACATCTTGAACGACGGTTCCGATAGCGGCTCCGATAGTTTTTTAGGGGTGGACAGCGAAAATGGGCTCACACCGGCGCGCCCCTAATAGCGTCGGCGATTTTTCGAGCCCAATAGAAGCGCCGGCAACCCCGTGTCGACCCCTTGCGCGCCGGCGCCTCGCGGCACAACTGTTTTTGCGGGTGGCGGCGCCTTGTCAGCGAGAGGACGCGAACGCGACGGTTCGCATCGGAAACGACGCGGGAAGGTTGGTCGTCGGCGTTAATGGCCTCCAGCGTGGAAAAACCCAAGCGGCGAAAACGGCGGCGACTGGCCACGCGGCGTCCACCTACCTTACCCACGCGCCTTCAATGCGTGTCCGCCGCCTCCCTTAAAACCCCACCGGCGTGCACTTCTCTTCTTCCTCGTCTTCCAACCCAAGCCGCCGCCGTCCAACCGCCGCGCAAACCTCCCATGCACCCTCCGACGATGGCGCACAACGACGAGGCCGGCGGCAGCGACGGCGTGCTCCGCTCGTTGCAGCTCATCCTCGACGGTCGACAGCCCGATCTAGCAGCGGCGTTTCGAAGATGAGCGCGCCGTTGAGCTCACGCGGGCGTCCGACCGCTCCCGGGCCGCTTCAACACCGTCGGCCGCCATGCCTGGTGGTACGGCCGCGACGTCCGCACCACGCTGCGCCAGTACGGGTTCCGCCAGCGCGCCAGCGGCGACAGGCCACGTGACCCGCTGTACTTCCCGCAGGCGGCGTGCATGGCGCCGGCGGCGCCGACTCCGCAGAGGGCCTCGGAAAGGACCGCGGCATCTGGAAGCTCGCGCACCGGATCATCATCAGCCGTCGCCCGCACGCGCTCGGCCGCACCTCCTTCCGGAGGCGTCGTCATCCGCGATGGGGTGAGGCTCGTGTCCTCTTCTCCGGCCCGTCGGACGACGGGGTTGGGCCACCGCCGCTGCCTCAAGGAGGAGGACGCCGCGGCCTCGCCACCACTTCTGCTGGCGAAGAAGAAGCAATGGTGGGAGATGGAGGCGGAGGCGCAGGCGGCCCTCTATGGCGACGACAACCCGGAGGAGTTCCCCGGCCAGAACTTCATTGTCGATCGTTCCGTCGACGAGGACTACCGGCAGATCGCGATGGATCCGCGGCAGGCGGCGGTGTGGTCCGCCAGGGACGCCCAACAGGCGCGTGCGGACGCCCAATAGCTTCACCTGCTCGGAGTCTAGGAGCTGGAGGCCCGGGTGCTCACGCAGCACCGTGCCCGCGTACGCCGGCGGCTTCACTCGGAACGCTGTGCCATCCAGCTGTATCACCTTCGTGCAGTGGCGGAGCTTCAGCTGGGCAAAATACTCCATCGCCATGAACTTTGGGAGTCTGCCCGGGCTAGCTAGCCCGATTGGCTCCGCCACTGCCTTCGCGCCCTTCCGCCGCCCGCCGATGCTGTTGCCCATTGCTGGCTGCGCTCTCCTTTGTTTGCCCGCCTTCTCCTCGCCTCTGCTCTACCACGGCGGTATGGACGGACGAGCAGCTCGCCGGAGCTTGCCGGCCACAAGGTGTTTGTAGAAATGACAAAGCAAAAGTGTTAAAAAAAACTGTTTGGGACCTCGATTGGGGGACGCCGCTGGGGAGAGACGTCCCCCAAACGCGGCACGAACAAAACACGTCCCCGAAACGTTCAATCCGGCGCCGTTTGGGGGACGGTTTGGGGGACGCGACTGGAGATGCTCTTAAGTTTCAAATCCTATCGGAGCTGGCGCCCCCGGCGCTGGTGTGGGAGCAGCATCTCTAAATAGAGGATGCTCTACCGGCATGCCCATACGGCAGTGCCTGTGCCTATTTGGGGGCCGCTGGTGTCATTTGCATATTTTTTATTTTTATTTAAGTCAGACAAAATCGTATGTTTTCTTGGGAATTTGCACAAGAAAGTATCAAGATAATATGTACATGAAAATATTTATTTTATATTTTAAGTACTTTTAAATAATATTTTTTCAAATTTTAAATAAAGCCTACATCTACTTTTCACTAGCTATTTCTGGAAAGCCTACAGCTATTTGAGATATGTTTACACGCGTGTCAGTCAGTGGACTGGACCAGGTCGTTCCTTCCCGAACCCAAGTCACAGACCAAAGCCAAACCGCTCGTTGCCCGCGTGTGATAAGTTTGGTCGTACAGAAATCGGACGGAATTTGTCGTGTGTATAGCAGCACTCTTCCCTGACATGTGCTCTGATCCCGCAGTTCCCCACGAAGCTGAGGATTCAGAATCTCGAGTGTGCTACGCTGGCCGGTGGACAGATGCTGAAGGCTAGGGCCTAGGGAAGCAAAGACATTGACGCGCATCCCAACATACATCCTGCATTAAAAATTATTTCTGAAAACACTGTGGCGCGTAAATTAGTTACTTCAGCCACCACCTCTCCTTTTATCCCTGAGAATGTTTTTGTGATGGATTTTTGGACGTGTTACATCATATACATTTCATCTTAACTATTCATATACCTGAAATTTAGCATGCCCAGCTTCCTTGTGTTACTGAACAAATAATTGATTAGTTACATATAGTACACAGGGACAAATAGTTAATTTAGCATGCCCAACAATAAAATATGCGTACACACTATTGACGTTGCTCACTCACTGGAGTAATTATTTTCCTGTTACATAGAGTACAAAGTGAATGTAAAGATACCAGGTTTACAGGGATGTTGATCTTGCTAGGGCTGGAGCCACTCACATGGTCTTGCTGAACTGACAACCACTTAAGATCGCGTCATGGTTTGGGGTCGTGATAATAATTACAAGAGTTCAGCCAAAATGTCTGGCCAAGACTATCTGATCGTACATGACCCCTACTATAAAGAAAGCACCAAAGGCGATCGCAATGATGACCTCAGTGTCAATCTCTTTTGTCAAGACAATGGAGACTGGACCTGCTTCTGTTGAACCGCAACGATTTACAATCATAGGGCCACACAGTTTGGGGTTTCCACCATAGCTAGAACCAGGGAACGTGCTGAGCTGCCCCGTGGTTGGAATAGGGCCTTCTAGGTCATTATTGGAAATGCTGAAGTTTGAAAGGAAGTGTAGATTGTTTAGCTCAGCTGGAATTGTACCAGTGAGATGATTGCTGGACAAGTCAAGCACCTGTAGGTTCGTAAGGGTGCAGATCGCTTCTGGGATCTCTCCCGATAATTTGTTGGATCCCAAATAGAGGAAAGTGAGTCCTTTCAACTGACCAATCTTCTCAGGTATATGACCAGTGAAGTTATTGATGCTCAGGTCCAGTGCTTTAGGATATGCGCTGGGCATTAGGTATTGCAAAGATGGACTGAAAGCATAAACAGGCAGCTCAAAGAAGACCTTTGGTGCAGTCTTGTCTGATTTCAGCATTGGCATCTCCATTAAGGCAGCCGGAATTTCCCCTATAAGTTTGTTGTTTGATACATCAAGAAAGAAGAGGACGTTTAGACTGCTAATCCAGTCAGGTATTGTCCCGGTTAGTTGATTGTTGTGTAGAAATAACAATTCTAAACTTGTGAGCTTTGATAACCAGTGAGGTATTTCTCCAGACAATGAACAATCACTTATGGAAAGAACCTTGAGATTCTGAAAACCATCAATGTTGTCATCCTCTGGCATGGTTTCATGCAAGAAGTTAAGCCCGATAAAAAGGGTGGTGAGGCTCTGGGATTTCCCAAGGATCCGAATAGTTCTAGTGATATCTGTAAGGGAGTTGTTAACAAGTGATAAGAATGAGAGGGACTTCAGATTGTCTATTCTTTCTGACAACTGGCCGTGGAAATTGTTGTGAGATAGACGTAGTGCAGTCAGCTTGCTGCAGGAGTATAGGCTATCTGGAATGTTGCCGGTGAAGTGGTTGCGCAGAAGATCTATTTTTTTGAGATTGGATAGGTTGGAGAAGTTGACCTTGGAAAGTTCTCCACTGAACATGTTGGTCTTGAGGTCAACTGTTACAAGATTTGTGCAGTTACTTAGAGCTGTTGGAAGCTCCCCTGACATGTTGTTGTGTCCCAAATGCAGCTCCTCCAATCTCCTCAGGTCACCTATAGACCCTGGAATATTGCCACTGAGAAAGTTTCCTCCAAGATCAAGGATGACCAGATTTGTGAGTTTGCTGATGCCATCGAGAGATCCTTGTAACCAATTGCTAGGTAAAGAGAGGTGCTCTAATGAGGTAACATTGAAAAGGTCCTCTGGAAGAGTCCCACCGAGATTGTTGTGGCCAGCACTGAGCAATTTCAGCACAGTGCAATTACTGAGCCCATGTGGGATGTTTCCACTGAATTGGTTAAAACTGAGTTCAAGGACAGCAAAATATGGCGTGCTAACACAGTTTGCAGTTGGTATCTGGCCAGTAAAACTGTTGGTGCTGGCATTGAGAATAACAAGACTCTTCATCACCTCCCATACAGTGGATGGAAACCTTCCTGTGAACAAGTTGCTTGAGATGTTCAGTACCTGCAGAGGCCGTGTAGTGGCTGAAGATGGTACCTCATGTAGCCCCCCTGTCAGCTGGTTGAAACTGACGTCAAGAACAATGATGCTGCTTGATGAAACCAGTTCCAGCGGCAAGCCACCAGACAGCGAGTTGTGTGACAGATTGAGGCGTGACAGCCCGCTGAGGTTGCCAAGGAATGGCGAGATGGACCCCTCAAGTCCCCGAGAAGGCAGCGAAATATCGGTGACCTTCCAATCTTGGTTGCAGGTGATCCCTTCCCATGTGCAGCAGTTTGTGTCACTCCGCCACGATGACGTGAGGCTGGAGTCCTGCGAAAGCCCAGCAAGGAACTGGAGAAGGGAGCTCTTCTCCTGCTCCGTGCAGGAGCTGATCGGAGAGACCAAAGAGACCAGTAGCACCAGAACCAAGCCAAGGGAAGGCATGTGAAATTTCTTGGTTGTGTGAAAAATAGATTGGCTGCATGGCCTTGTGATGAAACTAGCACGGAAACAAGATCCTTAAATAGTGCCCTACTGGGTAAAGCGTGGATGGTCAAACGAGGAAGAAACTTTTTCTTCTGATTGTGATGCTTGTGTACAACGGAATCAGTGGCTATGGCAGGCTTGCAGTCTTGTTTGAATTTTCCAGTGATGTCGATTTTATGCAATTTAATTTCTTTCCAGTTATCTATCATAGGAGTGCATGTATCCGTCATTGATAATTGTACGCTTCCCCTGTCAAATGGATTGCAGTGAAGAGAAAAACGCTTCGTCCCCCGTCCGTCCCCGCGGGCGGACTCGGGGCGACCTCAGAAACCCTAGCGTCTAGGCCGCCTCTCCTCCTCCCCCACCGCCGCCGCCGGCGCAGGCCGCCGGGCAAAGCCCGCGCGGCGCCGGCGGCGGCGGCCTTGCCCTTACCGCGCGCGTGGTGGGGAGGCGCGGGGGCTCCCTCGTCCGGCGGCGGTGCGCTTTGGTGGTCAAGGTTCCGGCGGCGGCGCTCCTCGGGTGGCTCGGCTCCGAGTGGTTCGACGGCGGCGCGCGGCCACTTGGCAGCGGGGCGGCGCGGAGGCCAGCGGCGGCGCCTCCCGGCCCAGATCCGGGCCCTTCGGGCTCCATCCGGGCTTGGACGGGCCAGATCTGGTGCGTCCGCTCCCGGCGGCCGATGGGGCTGCTCCGGCCGAGGACGGTTAGGACGGCAGCGCGCGGACTGCAGCGCGGCCACGGGAGCTTCACGAGCCCGCCGGGCTCGGCCGGGCCGGAGGGGCCTCGGTATGCTCCCGTAGCCGCGTCCGTCCGGCCGCCGCCGGTTGGCGGTGGAGGTTGTGCCCTCCCGCGTGGCTGCTGTCCCGGACCCTCCTAGGCTCGGGATGTCTCCTCCCGGCTTCGTCGGCCGTCGTCTTTGGGCCACGGTGAGACGGCAATGGTGATTGCAAGATCGTGGTGGCGCGCGTTGGTGGATGGCAAGATTGGCGGAGCGCGATGGAGTGTCCGGGTCGTGGTTCTTTGGGGACGGGAGAAATCCCTGTCGGATGGTCGACACCGACGCGGTGACGCTCGCGGGCGCCGCCTTCCTTCTTGAGGGGCGTCGGGGTTCCCCCTACCCACAACCCTCCCGCATATCGGGGGAAACCCTAGGATTTGTCCAGGCAGCAGCGTCGTCATCGTCGCATCCCTTCTTGAAGGTGCTGCTTTGGTATGCGGCGCTTCGGAGGGCCAAGATCGTGGTGGGAATTCTCCGGAGGGCGCAGCGGTTGCGGATCATCATTGTTTTCGTCGATCCGGCTTTGTCGACGTTGTTTTCCTCTTTTCTTCTTCTTATGTTTTCTTTTGGGCTTTGATGTGCTGTTTGCCCCAGCGGTGGTCTCTATCTTGTATCGGTGTTGCTATATTAATATAGCGGGGCGAAAGCCTATTTCGAGAAGGATAATTGTACGTGTGGCCGGAAGAAACAAGTGTCGATGTCTTTCTTTGGCTGCTACCTCATAACAAGCTAATGACAAAGGACAATCTTAGGAAAAGGAATATTATAAAACCTGTAGAATGTTTGTTCTGTGCTGATCATGAATCCATCCAGCATCTAATGTGTGATCGTGTATCCGTCATTGATAATTGTATGTGTTGTCGGAAGAAACAGAAAGTGTTTTCTATAGTAACCATTCATATGCAATCTTGTCTTTCAGATTGTTCTGAATTATTAGGTACAGAAGGATGAGCACGGTCTTTGCAGATTGCTACGGCGGCAATCTTTTGCATTTTTAGGTGAAGCTGCACTTCAATTCCTTTGTAACCTATGCACGAGTATTTGTCTTTGTCATCGATCAGCGTAGCTGTGTTTGCATTTAACCTGAAGAATATCATCATTCGTCGTGACACCATGGACATAAAAACCCATCTTCAAAAAATATCCCACTTCGCTACAGATAGTTTGAATGCAGTTTGCCCCAGCTGTACCGTGTTATTCCAGCCCAGGATGTCGAGTCACCTGTGGTGGTGGGTATATGTCGGCACGGACCACAGATGGCGAGTTTTTGCCAGGTAATCAAGGAAGGTATATACTACGTATGTGGCAAGGGAATACCCAGCTCGTGCTCGAGCGTCCTGAGCACAGGGTGTCTAGTCTACAGGCAGGTCGTCGTCGGTGCAGTTGCTGTCCTCGGAGGCTAGTTGTCCAGCTTGAGATTAAGGAATGTGGTCGACACCCGACAAGACCTGGCGCGTCATTCACGGGCAGGTCGTGGGTTGTGGTGGCCTCGAGAGGACTTGCTAACTGATTGTGATAGAACTGAATCAGTAGGCTTTGTAACTTTGCCAGTTTAGGTGGTGTTAGGAATTGTATTTCTTTGGGGTTAAAATTCTGTTCTACGGACTAGATGATGTCGTTTTGACACTTCTGTGTGCACTACAAGTTCTTCACAGTTTGTTCATTTGTCATCTTATTTTTGCAAGATTAGTCAAGTTTCACAGCCTGCTGTTATAATTAGATTGGCTTGTTGATTTGTAGCCATCAGATAAATACATGATAATAAGTTATCCGCAGAGTGTCCTCTGATGATGATGAGCCTTTGCAACCTCAAAATAACAAAATCCTTCACAGCCAGTACAGTGCATTTCTACACAGTTAAGCCGGCAATTTTGACATGTAGAGAATACAACCTGATGTAGTAGTATTAGGTCGTCTCTAGCGGCCCGATGCAAAACGGACACCAAAAACATCCGTCTACGTTCGTTTGGGTTGGGCCGCGGACAAAAAATTGGTATTATTGGCTGATATGTCTGTTTGGGCCTGGGGTAGCCAAGTGGCTCGATGCATTTTTCCCCCAAAATATTTTCAATTTAGTTATAACCATTTACATAGTGCCGAATATAAGTAAAAAAGACTATAAAATATCCCTAGCTAATTAGGGCGTCCACCATGGCTGCCTACTTGTCGTCGTCGTCGATGACGAGGTTGATAAAAATCGGAGGCGCCCAAGGCCACGGCCAATGCAGAGGCTGCTAAGGCGCTGGAGGCGGTGCTGGTGCGGGCGAAGTCGGTGGTGGTGCGGGAGGAGTCACCAGGAGTGGGTGGCCTCCCTTGGGCCAACGCGGATGTTCGCGGTTGGATGGCGAGGCCATCCCACTAAGTGAGCTCGTTGAGCTTGCTATTGCCGATGACCATTTCGATGGCCTCCTCCGTGAGGTTCATCGGTTGGAGTTCTTCCTCCTCCAAGGCTCCCTCCTCATCCTTCTCGCCGTCGTCGAAGCTAGTGCATCGCTACCGGTTGAAGAAGTCAATGTCTCCTAGGTAACTCCTAGGTGGACCAGTTGTAGGAGTCGAGTGCGAATGTTGGATCCTCGCGTGGATCCAATAACAGGATGAATCAATGGCGACAGATCTCGTACCGGCGTTGGTGTCCCTCGTGCGTCCCCAGAGGCACTCAGACACGGCGGTGTTTGAGGTACCAGCCTCCTCTCGGCAAGCCCGCAACCAGCCAAGGGACCAACCGGTTCTCCTCGAATAGCCGGTGCACGAATTCCACGGGTACATACCAATGGTTGCGCAGGGTTTTCTCATTATCAGCGTCAGAGGACCCGACTTCGCAGTCGTGCTTTGTCTTACGGAATGGCCAACCCTTATCCATGTTGGCGGTTGACTGTAGCGAGGAGTGACTAGACTGGTGCTCTTTAAAAGGCCGGGTGCCGCCTTCAACTAGCGGGATGCTTAAGCGCCGCCTGCGCCAACATTGCGGCGCCGTGTGCGGGCGAGACACCGTCATTCGGTGGTGTAGCCACATAGGAAGCTGTGTGGTCAATTGACCACACAAGTTTTTGCCAAATCCTTTGTATCTTGATATAAATTAGGAAAAAAATTAAAATAAACAAATACACTGTTTGATATCACATATTTAAAATGACAACATAGACTTTAAATTCTGGCTCTGCCACTGCCGTCACTGACAACACAAGGAATCGAATCGTCACTGGAGTCATTACTCGCGCGCGGAAGATGAACCACGCACGATCCCTGGCAGGTGGGCCTAAAGGACAATAAGACGGACGCGTGCGTTGACCGGCTGTATCCGTGAAGACATGCCAGTCAGGTTGCGTCGAGCTGCTGGGCTACGATTTTTCCTTTTTTCTGTCCAGCCCGACGCAAATGATCACTTTGCATCCCTTTGCATCGGGCCGCTGAAGACACTCTTTGATCTTATAAAGTGTCATCCGTACCACACAAAGCTCATGTTTCAAGTAATCCCACCGTAAGAATAGATTGAGAGAAAAAATGTTTCGCTCGGCCCCCGCGTCGCTCCGCTCTTGAGCGACACGGGCGGCGGCAGAAACCCTAGCTCGCAACCCCTCCCCGTCTGTCCCCCTTCTCCCTCGCCGCCGCTGAGAGGAGCTCGCCAACAAAGCCCACTCGCCAACAAAGCCCGCGCGTGGCTGCCAAGGACCGTGGCGGCCTCGGGCGGTGTGGGCGGCGCCGCCGGCGGCAGGGGCGTTCGCTGGTGCTGAGGGCGGACCCCCTCGGTCGCGTGGGTGGCGTGGGGGCGGAAGCTGCTGGTCATGTGGTGGAGGCAGCCCTGGCCTCTTCCTCAGATCTGAAGATGGTGGTTCCTCTCTGCGGTTTTCCTGCCCCGATGTTGCTCGATCCCAGCGGTCTCGCCGGTGCTTGACCCTTGGTGGTGGTGGGGATGGGGGCTCTGACCGGGGGAAACCCTTGACCGGCGATGGCGGTCACGACGTCGATGACGCGATGCACCGTTCCCCTTCTTAGAGTCGACGTTGAGGTCTATATCTCCCTCCCCTCCCACTCCCTTCCTCCCGGGTGAAACTCAAATCCCTTCGATTGGGCGGCGGCGTGCTGGCATCGTTTTTCCTCATTGGAGGCGTCGCTTTGGGACGGAGTGGTGTTGGTGGAGCAGCGCGGTGCGTGGGGCTATTGGTGGCGGCATTTCTGTTGAGGCGACGAGGCGTCGTGTTTGGTTGGCGTCTTCGACCTGTTGTGCTCTTTGTCCATGTGTGGTCCATGTCCTCCGGTGGTGCGGCGCCCTCGAGCCTGGGTGAGAGGGGATAGGGATCCCCTCTTCGGTGGCGGAGCCTTGCTGGCGTGAGGCAGAGGCTTGAGGCCGTGCCTTTCATGGTGACGATGTTGCCATTTCCCTTGTCGTATCTTCTTTCAACGATCTCAGTCTAAAACTTGCATCTTGATGTGTGGTTAGTGCGGTGGTTGATGATGGTTCGCGGTCTCGCTTGGTGGGGTGTTCTTGCCTGTTCTTGCTCTGGGCAAGCTATCATGTGTGCCTTTCGTGCTCTTAGGGGAGTTTCTCCGCCTCGCGACGGTGCGGCGCCCTTCGATCCTGGGCGAGAAGGTAGGGGCCTTCTTCGGAGGTGGAGGTGGATGTCTCTGCATCGACAACAAGCTAGATGGTGACGAAGGTTAGAGCATTGTCCGACGGTGATCTCTCGGCGAGTCTTCTCCGAGGCTCTGATCGTGCGGACGGATGAGGGCCTCGTCCTTCAAGATGTGTTCCTTGTAATCTTTTTCTTGTTGTGTGTGTGGCCTGTAAGCTGAACTCTCAACATTGTTGTACTCTGCGGTATGTGGCTTTATTAAGTTAAAGCTGAGGCTAAAGGCCTTACCTCTAAAAAAGTACTCCCGCCGTTCCCTGATGCGTACAAGATATTTTGGCAAAATAATTTAGTAAGCCAAAACGTCTTATTACTTGGCTCACAGGACAAGCCAGTCGCCTTCATCTTCCAAAGAATGTTTATTCTCCACCTTCTTGAAAACGCGCTTTGCTTTGAATAATAGGGCAAGTCAAGTCAGTGTGCGCCCGAAGATGTGCTTGATAACCTCCTACGTTATTGCATTCTGGCCTTTGCGGCTTTGCCAAAGCTCTATAGCTCCGGAATCACATACATACCAAGTCGCATCTTACTCTTCACGCCACTCATAGCGGTCTTCATTCCGTCGCACATGTCGGCCATCGGCGCCGTACTCAGTCCGCACTCCGTAGGTTGCAAAGCCTCGTATCAAAACACTTTGTGTGGTTGACACCCAGTTCTGATTTCAAAAGATGAGGCGAAGATCACATGGGAGTTGAGCGGAATGGCTCAAGAAATATTACGTTACCTAATCCTTTCCACGAGCTTGAACTAGTTTGAAAGGATACCAAAATTTGGCTTCTTTATCTCCGCCAGCCGACTCAAGATTAGGTCCACTTACATAATCTCATAATCATTAGTTCGATACTTCTTCATGCATGCAACATGGAAAGGCTTTTCACTGAGTTCTATCATCCTTTTGATCCCGATAGAGGTCCATTTGCATTGCATACCATGCAAACCCAGATCACTTCTAATCATCTCATGAATAAAATTGATCTAAAAAAAATCTCATGAATAAAAACATTTACGTCTGCAAATATTGATCCGAAGCTGATTAATTGGGTGCAGGGCAGTGTCAAAATATTCACGAAATGAAGAAGAAACAAAACGGTTCTTGAACAACCCATGATATATAGTCCATGATGACTCTTGTTTATACGCTATAAGGCCATAACACCATGACCCATGTAATTATGCTATAAGAGCATAACACCGCAGCCGACCACATTATGATCATTGACGGTGTAACCGTTCTCTGTTAAAATAAAGATTTTTTATACTATCTATTTTTCAATAATAATGTGCCGAGTTTTAGCGCTTCCGGTCTTAATTGATGTTCTCAACTATTTAGATTTGATGTTTCAGCATTGTTTCCATCGAAGGTTCTATTTTACAAAATTTAGTGAATGCTCGTAAAATCAAGAATTTTTACTGTACCCATTGAGACAAAATTTAGTGAATGCTCACAAAAATTTGTTCCTAAGTGGGCGAATAAAATAATCTCCTGCTGCTGCTTTTCAAGACAAGTTTTATCTTTTATTGCAGGAGTTGCTCTTTTAAACTTTAATATGATTTGTAGTAAGTCTTAAAATAATTTGTTGATGTTAGACAGTTGAACAACTTGTATGGAAATTTGAATCCAATTATTTTGTAATTGTTACAGTACCTAGGATATTATCTATTGCACTAATGGCATCTTCCGGAAAAAGAATGGAAGAGTTTTGGTGGTGAAGTTTTTCAGATGGAATGAAGAAGAACCAAATTGAGAATCAGGCAAGAATAATCGAGAACCATAAGCTAGCTTGGGAATACCCTTGCATCCCCTCTACACCACGCATGGAAATGAAATATTCGAGAATTGCTGACACCATAGGCCCGGGGAGGCCCCCCCCCCATCCCCCTCTACATAAAAACCCATGGATTTGCAAACCTTTCAACTTTTTTTAGCACCATAAAATTTGCATAAACTTGGAGTGTATGTATTTTTTCATTTTTTTATCTTGCTTCAGTTCATGTTGCCAAGACCATTATAAATAAAATTGAGCAGCAATAAATATCAATGGTGGAAAAATTCTATTAAAATAAAATGCCAAAAAGTTCCATGCAAGAAGGGGGAAGGGATGAATTTTTTAGGGTTTGTAAGGCGGGCATGAGTTCTTAGGTTTTCAATTTGACTAAAGAAATGTGTCTGAAATACCACCTAAAGTATATGTCCACGATCTTCATTCTACGACGAGTGAGATGATATATATTTAGTGCCATATAAGATACATTTCCCTAGTCAAACTAAACACCTATAAACCCATTGCTGACCTTACAAACATGGATGGAGGGAGTACCTAGGGGTGAAAACGGAGCAGACATGGTAAGATAGTATTGAAACCATAGTCCTATCCATATTTTTTCGGAGTCGGAATCGGAGCGGATAGTGTGCGTATACAAAAGCAGAATCAGAGCCTTTCGGTTATGAATACATACCGAATATGGGGCAAATAGGGTTTGGTGGAGGATAATTTTTTTGGCGGATCTTTCCTTCAAAGTAAAAATAGAACTGACTAGCTTGTAAAAGTTCTTCTAGAAACCTAGGCCCTAGCCCTGCCCAACTAGCTAAAAACACATTTCCTATCAGCCCAAAGACCGGCCCGACCCGATCGTCGGGCTCAATATTCTGGCCTGAGGCTGGCCCGACACGCAATCTTGGCCCAGCCTGGCCCAGGATTTTCGGGCCAGGCTAGGCTGCCCATGCCCTGCTATATGCAGAAGTTACGAGGTGGGGGTCGTCTAGGCGGAAATTAATCTGGGGGTGGGAAGAATAAATCAATCGGATTTGTTAGATCAATATTGATGGATGGTCGAGATTTAATTTTCCCACGTGGGCCTTTATAAGTTAGTAGAGATAAGTAGAGATAGAGATAGGGATGAATAAATACTAGAAAAAGAACATGCTATTGTCGCTATTGTTTTTTGTCGCTCCCCTTTGTAAGGGTATTTCACCCTTATCCATTATTTTGGTAACGATGACACCGTGCTAAAGTATTTGGCCTAATGTGTTTTTAAAGGATAATCTCAGGTATTAGGCAATGAGGCGTAAATGGTGAATCAAAGGAAGAAGAAGGCTAAAGGAGACCCCCCATTTCAACAACAATCAAAAGGGGGTTACAGGAGAAATCCGGTCACCAGCCCGGTCCAACCGGGCCAGCAACCGGCCAGTCCGGCGTGCTGGCCGGTCAACCGGGCGACAACCGGGTTCCAATGGAGGAGCCAGCAGATCCGGTTTGCGACCGGTCAACCGGGCCCCTGACCGGCGGGTCCGGCGCTCCGTCCGGTCGACCGGGCGGCAACCGGGCACCAACCGGGCACCAACCGGAGAAGCACCAGGATGACGCAAAGGAGCTCCGGTCACTGATCCGGTCTGACCGGCCTCTGGACCGGGCTGTCCGGTCTGTGGCCCGGTCAACCGGGTTTGTCGAGGAAAAATGCTGAGGTGGCAAGTGGCAACGGCCATATTTCGAAGAACACTATAAATAGCCCTTCTCCTACCTCTAGACAGTTAGGCACTACACTACAAGCTGTTCTTGAGCTCCTTCTCTCATACTCCATTGTTAGAAACACCAAAAGCCTCAGATCTCCCTCCTCCTCCACCCAAACTCAAATCCCTTCGGGGAAACGATAGAGGAGGACCCGATCTACCGTTCTACCAAGCCAAATCTTATTCCCCCTTGTATTCATCAAGAAGCTTGCTTCCTAGGGTTCTTTGGAAACCCTAGGTGGGCAAGAGGAGTCCGGAAGCATCCGGGCCGTGGATCTGCTCCGGGCAAGATTGTGAAGGTTTGGAGGCTACCTCAAAGTCTACCACAAGTGAGAGAGCTATTCCTTCGTGGGATAGGCTCCGGAGAATAGGGTGAGCCTTCGTGGCGCGGGAATCCTTCGTGGGACCTCCACTCCTCCAAACGTGACGTACCTTGTTGCAAAGCAAGGGAACACGGGAATACATCCTTGTCTCCGCGTGCTATCGGTTATCTCTAACCGAACTCCTTACTTGTGATTTAATCGCTCGTGAGAGCCTTCGTGCTCGAGTTAGTTGTATCCTCATATAGGTTGCTTCACCTAGCTTGCATTAGGCTCACCTTTATATTCCGCAAAGCCTAATATTGCAAAGTAAGAATTAAAATCTGTAGAAACCTATTCACCCCCCCCCTCTAGGTTTACCATCTCTATACTTTCAATTGGTATCGTAGCCCGGACTCTTTTTAAGGGCTTCACCGCCTTAAGAGTGAGATGGAAAAACTATTCGAGGGTCTAGATGATGACTCTAACCTTTCGGTTAAAGAAATGAAATCTAGATTCTTGGCATATGAGGCCGAGAAGAAGAAAAAGGAGGATGAACTACAAAGCCAAATGGCAGAAATGTCTGAACCTAACTACTGGAGGAGCTCCTAGTGGGGTTTCGGCCTCTAAGGAATCCTTCCATGAAGTTAACCATGACTATCCTAGAAACACCTCACCCATGCCTCATATAAACCATAGTGGGACCGTTCCCCATTTTGATGGAACTCACTTTCCACATTGGAAATCTGCTATGGAATCTCATATTCGCAGCTGCAGTGTGGAGCTATGGGAGATCATTCTTCATGGATACCGGGAGCCACAAGATCCCATTCGATTGACCTCCACCGAGTTCTACAACCGTCAACTCAATGCCTCCGCACGTGACAAGATAAGAAGTGGCATCAATCGCAAGCTTCTTGATCAAGTCAATGACATCGGCTCCGCTAAAGAGTTGTGGGATCGAATCGTAGTACTCACAGAGGGAACCGATTTGATCCAATCATCTCTTTATGAGACCGCAAAGCAAGAAGCTCACCGGTTCATGATTCGAGAAGGAGAGTCCTTGGCCGATGCCTATGCAAGACTTGGTGCTCTTAAAGTAAGGATCAAGGGACTTGGTGCTGAGAAATATGATGATGGCTTTGAAATGAATGAAGGATTCATAAAGTCCAAGGTCATTGCTATGATTGCTGTCAAGCAAGAAGATACCAACCTTGCACTCAACTTGCAAATCATGACCAAGAGTGCCGATCTAAACTCCGATGATCTAGTCTCCTATGTGGCCGCCAATGAAAACATGGCCAAGGCAGGAAAAATGCTCATGGCAATGAACCGTGTTGATGAAGCCTCACACAACCATGAAGCGCCACAAAACCTTGCTCTCAAGGCTAGAGCTGACCATGGAGGAGAAGAAGAATATGAAATTGAAGAAGATGAGGAGATGACTTCAACTAGTGACATCGCTACCGACTTTGCCTTCTTTGCCAAGAAGTACAAGGGAAAGTTGCCAATGCTCCTCAATGACAAGAAGAAGAAGAGAACTTGCTACAATTGTGATGAAGAGAGCCACTTTGCAAATGAGTGCCCTTATGAGAAAAGGGTAGACAAGCCAAAGTTCATCAAAGGGGTCAAGCCAAGATTGAAGCCAAACCCAATCAACGACCGATACAAGAGGAACAAGGGAAGAGCTTTTGTTGGGGCGGAATACTTGTCCGATGAAGAAGAGGAAGAAGAGGAGAAGGAGGCCGGAGTGGCCGGCTTGGCTTTCTCTAAGCCCGGGTCACTCTTCACATATGATTACTCCAAGGATTACTCCACGGAGAATGATGTTGGTTTTTCCTTTATGGCAAGAATAACTCAAGATGATGACTCCGACGACTCTTCCTCATCTACAACCATTGGCTCTTGTCTTATGGCAAGAGAAACCAAGGTAATGGAACCCCCACCTTCTTTGTCTAGTGTCCTTGATGATGAAGATGAAAATCTAAAATGAATTAAATGTGCTTAAGGAACTTTACAATGTTAGATGCACCCTTCGTGGTGAAGCTCTTGTCAAATTTGATTTCTTAATGGACTCTCTTAAAGAAAAGGATGAGTCCATTGAGGAATTAGAATATCATTTGAATGAGAAGGAAAGGAGATTCAATCTCCTAAGACAAGAGCTAAAAACCGAAAGGTGCATATCACAAGGTCTTAAGCAACAAATTGAAACTTATGAACTAGATAAAGTTAAGGATCTTGAAACTATTGAAAGGGCTCAATCATTGACCCAAGAGCTTAATGCTTCAAAGGAGGAGCTTGAAGTTGCTCATGCTTCTCTTACTAGGGATCTCGACCACCTTGAAAGAGCTAACAAGCTTGTCAAGGATGAGCTCAAGAAACTTGGAGAGAACCATGACCTACTCCAAGAAACCTACTCAAAGGCTCTTGAATCAATGAATGATCATATTATTGATAAAGATGTTGCTAGTTCCTCTACCACCTTTACTAGTGAGCATACTAAGCTTGTTGCGGAACATGTTCGTTTACAAGAGGAACTATCTTTGCATGTTGAGACCAATACATATCTTGAATCTTTGGTAACCAAATATGGTCTCAACTATTATCCTAATGAAGTGGCTTGTGAGCAAGCAACTACTCTTGAGGAAAATGTTAGGTTGAAGAAAGAACTTGCCAAGTTCACCACAATCAAGAGTAAGATGGGATTGGATGACCTCTTGAGTAAGCAAAGGTCAAACAATCAAAAGTATGGACTTGGGTATGTTCCCAAGCCCTACAAGAAGAACAACTACAAGAGAGAGAAGCCCGCTCAAGAAAAGAACAAGAAGATCACTAATGATGGCAAAGCCCCAAAGGGCAAAGCCACTAGTGGTGATCGCACGGGGCCACACAATCACTATGCTTTATTTGTTGATTATTATGGTGATGTGTATGCTAACTATGTTGGTCCTCGTAATGGCTATGCTTATAGAGGGTACTCGATTTGGGTACCAAAAGATCTTGTTGCCATGACTAGGGAACCCATTAATCAATGGGTTCCTAAATCCTCTACTTGATTTTGTAGGGGTATTCCTCCGGTGGTCCAAAATGGGTGTTTGATAGTGGATGCACCAATCATATGACCGGAGGAAGAGGTGTGCTTGACCAATTCATTGAAGATATTAACAAGAAGTCAAGCATTACCTTTGGTGACAACTCAAAGGGAAAGGTACTTGGGTATGGCAAGGTGGCAATCTCTAAGGACTTGTGCCTTGAGACGGTCATGCTTGTTGAACACCTTGGTTATAACTTATTTTCTATATATCATCTTGCCGATGCCGGTTACAATTCATATTTTACTAAGTATTATGTGCAAGTCTTTAGGAGTGACAATCTCAAATTGGTCCTTGTTGGATATGTGGAGAACAACCTTTACGTGGTTGACCTCTCGAAAGAGAGCCCATCTCCCTCCACATGTCTAATGGCGGCCAAGCATGACGAAGGTTGGTTGTGGCATCGCCGCCTTGGTCATGTTAACATGAGGAATCTTAAACAACTCCTAAAGGGTGAGCACATTGTTGGACTAACCGGCATTTCTTTTGAGAAAGATCGTGTATGCAAGTGCATGTGTAGCGGGAAAACAACTCAAGAAGAAACATCCTATCAAGAGTATCGTCACCACATCTAGGCCTTTGGAGCTCCTTCATTTGGATCTCTTTGGGCCATCACATTATGATACTCTTGGTGGGAGCAAGTATGGACTTGTCATTGTTGATGATTACTCAAGATACTCTTGGGTCTTTCTCCTTAAGTCTAAGGATGAGACCCATAGGGAGTTCATCACCTTCGCCAAGAAAGCTCAACGTACATATGAATCCGAGATCAAGGCGATTAGGACCGACAATGGCACCGAGTTCAAGAACTACACTATGCAAGAGTTTGTTGATGATGAGGGCATCAAGCATGAGTTTTCAGCTCCATATACCCCTCAACAAAATGGTGTTGTTGAAAGGAAGAACCGGACTATCATTGAGATGGCAAGAACCATGTTGAGTGAATTCAACTCACCCCACAACTTTTGGGGAGAAGCCATCTCTACAGACTGTCCACTACTCCAACCGGCTCTTCCTCCGCCCCTCCACAACAAAACTCCATATGAGCTTCTCACAGGTAACAAGCCTAATGTCATGTACATTCGTGTCTTTGGATGCAAATGTCTTGTTAAGAACAATAAAGGGAAGCTTGGTAAATTTGAAACTAGAACTATAGAGGGCATTTTTGTTGGGTATGCGGAGAACTCCCACGCCTATAGATACTACAACCGGTCCACTCGGGACTATTGAAGTATCTTGTGACGTGGTGTTCTTGGAGGATAATGGCTCCCAAGTGGAGCAAGTTGTTCCATGTGTTGCAGTGAAATGATGATGATCCATCTAGTGCCATCAAGCATATGGGCATTGGACACATCCGGCCCATGGAAGTTCATAATGATGATCAAGGTGATGGAATAGAAGTATCAAGCTCACCCCAAGTTGAGCCTAGCTCAACTCAAGTTGAACCATCAAGTGCAACCCAAGATGCATCCTCCACTCAAGATGAGCCACATCCCGAAGAACAAGAAGAAAGCCCTCAACCCACTGAGCAAGACCATGATGATGATCAAGAAACATCTTCAACTCATGTTCAAGCTCAAGTTGTCCCTCATGATCAAGTATTAGCAAGAGATGAATTCATTGATCATGAAGGAACCATTCGGAAGATCAAGGCGGCTACAAGGGCAAGTGACATGAAAGTAGATCTTGTCCTTGGTAGCATCTCAAAAGGAGTGGTAACTCGTAGACACCATGCACTACTTATGACTTATTGTCAACATCATGCCTTTGTGTCTAGTTTTGAGCCACTCAAGGTACATGAAGCCTTGGTTGATCCGGATTGGGTCATTGCCATTCAAGAAGAATTGGAGTGTTTCACCCGCAATGAAGTATGGTCTCTAGTTGAGAGACCCAAGGATCATCGCATCAATGTCATTGGGACCAAGTGGGTGTTCAAGAACAAGCAAGATGAAGATGACATTGTCATTAGAAATAAAGCAAGGTTAGTGGCGCAAGGGTTTGCCCAAATAGAAGGTATGGACTTTGAGGATACCTTTGCGCCGGTAGCCCGTCTTGAAGCTATTCGTCTTTTGCTTGCATTTGCATCTTTCCACAATTTCAAACTATACCAAATGGATGTGAAAAGTGCATTTTTGAATGGTCCTCTAAAAGAAACCGCATATGTAGCTCAACCCCCGGGTTTCGAAGACCCATGCCGACCCAACCATGTATATTTACTCCATAAGGCACTCTATGGTCTCAAGCAAGCTCCACGTGCTTGGTATGAGTTCCTTAGGGATTTTCTACTACAAGATGGGTTTTGCATGGGTACGGTCGATTCCACCCTTTTCACCAAGCGGGTTAAAGGGGGTGGCTTGTTTATATGTCAAATCTATGTTGATGATATTATATTTGGTGGAACTAACCCCAATCATAACAAAGCTTTTGAGCAATTGATGACTAGGAAATTTGAGATGTCCATGATGGGGGAGTTGAAGTTCTTCCTAGGCTTCCAAGTGAGGCAACTTGCAAAAGGCACCTTCATCTCTCAAGAAAAGTATGTGAAGGACATGCTCAAGAAGTTCAACATGACCAATGCAAGCCCAATGAAGACACCCATGCCCGTAAAGGGGCAACTTGGCTCATGTGACGGTGAGAAGGATGTGGACATAAAGGTATACCGTTCCATGATAGGATCCTTGCTCTACCTTTGTGCCTCTAGGCCGGATATCATGCTAAGTGTAGGGATGTGTGCTCGTTTTCAATCCGCTCCTAAGGAGAGCCATTTGATGGCGGTCAAACGGATTCTAAGATACCTTGTTCTCACTCCTACTCTCGGGCTATGGTATCCAAAGGGGTCAACCTTTGAACTCATTGGCTACTCGGACTCCGATTGGGCCGGTGATAAGGTTGACCGGAAGTCTACCTCCGGGGCTTGCCAATTTATTGGCCGGTCATTGGTGAGTTGGTCATCCAAGAAACAAAACTCCACCGCTTTATCCACCGCCGAAGCCGAATATATATCCGCGGCATCTTGTTGCACTCAATTGTTATGGATGAAGCAAACCTTGAAAGACTATGGTGTGTCTCTTGGTACGGTGCCTCTTCTATGTGACAATGAAAGTGCAATAAAGATCGCCAATAACCCGGTTCAACATTGTCGCACCAAACATATTGACATTCGCCATCACTTCCTACGTGATCATGTTGCCAATAAGGATATTGATCTCACTCATGTGGGAACAACCTACCAATTGGCGGATATTTTCACTAAGCCTTTGGATGAAGCCCGGTTTGTAAACTTGAGAGGAGAACTTGGTATTCTTGATCCTAAAAACTTGGATTGAATCAACTTCTTGCACTATATTCTTGCATTTATCTAACTATCTAGCTTAGAGGCACAACACATATGGGGATAGTCATCTTACCATGTCTTGGTATGATGCATACCCATGTGTGCAACATAAATAGACCCAATGTCATTATATGGACCCAAGCACGTCTCTTCGAGGTCACATGACATTTGCGCTTTCACATAGGGGGAGTAATCCCCCGCCCCTCATTTAGTCTAAATTGCTACTTGATTTGGATGTACAAGGCTAAATGATCTTATTGCAAAAATCACTCCAAAATGACTTATGATTCTTGATATACACTTCGAATCATGCCCATTGATGCTATTCACATCTTATTTGGATTTTCTCTCCAATGGGTATGCCTAGAGAACTTTGTGTTTCCTACCCCATGTCTATGCTCATCTCATCATCATCTATCTATCTATATGTACATGTCATCATTTGAGCACTCACACACATTTACACAAAGCATAGGGGCAAAAACGAGGCAAAATTAGAAAATTCTGGGCTGGGCCGGTCCCTGACCCGGTTGGACCGGGTCCCTGACCGGATGGTCCGGTTGACCGGACGGCAACCGGGGTCTGGGCCGGGTCATCCGGTCACCGATCCGGTCTGACCGGACTCATGACCGGTCGCGCTGCCTCCTATATATATTGGGGAAGGGATACCCCTTGGGATCTTTCCCATTGTTCCCCAATCTCCAACCTCCATGGCCGGCGCCCTGACCATCTCCACCGTAGCCTAGGCCTTTCCCACCACTAGTTCTTCCCCAAACTTCACCCAACCGTAGATCGGGGTCTCTCAAGCTTCTTCACCAAGGGATTTGGTCCCTCTCGAGTTCGTTTGGAAGATCTTGGGGATTTGGCCCTCAAGCCCTCTTCCCGTGTTCTTCTTGCTCACTTGAGCAACAAGGACCATGTCATCGGGTAAATCTCCCTTCTATTCCCTCTCCTTCTTGATTTCCTCTCCCATTGCCACATGTTGAGGAAAGTTGAGAAAATTTAGGGTTAGGGTTTGTAAAAGTCCTCATGCCTTTAGAGTGTCTCACACCACAATGCACTTCTTCACTATATTGCTATAGTCTATATTCAAGTTTATGAGCTTTTGCATGGTTTTGTGGTAGAAAATCTGGGCACAACATCACAACTCGACAGATCTGGTCACTCGCCCGGTCAACCGGCCGCTCAACCGGCCGGCCCGGTGCATGGCCCGGTCAACCGGCCGCTCAACCGGCCGACCCGGTGCATGGCCCGGTCAACCGGTCGCAAACCGGCCAGTCCCGGTCTGCTGCCCGGTTTGACCGGCCTGTGCGCCGAGCTGCCCAGCTTTTCGCACAATTTCATCACTACACTTGAATATATGCTATGCTCTTTTGGCTTCACTCTTATTGATGACATGTACGCTTACCCCACTTCTATTCCGGCTCTCTTTTTCTCATTCACAGGTAGTTGGAGTGGTGAGGGTGAGACACGTGGCAATGTCTCCAAGCGAGGAAGGGTTAACCCTCCTCGCCGTTCTACTACCCGTGTTCCCCCTCCAGCTCAGCAGGGTACTGACGGTGGCAGCTCAGTTGGGGGTAGAACCAAGGTTGTTGCTACCAAGCACAAGGATAAGCATGTTGCCCAAGAGGATGATGAGGTAGTGCCAACCGTCAATGTTGGGGCTGCAAACCGCCTTGAGTGGAAGGCATGGAGGACAGTCAATCCGTATCGCTTTGCAAAGCCAACTTACACTCGTTCGGACAAGGCCTTCTGGACCAACACACAAGCAGTCCTCTGGGAGGGTTACTATGATTCTCATGAGTATATGAAGCATGGTAATATTGTATCACCCAAGGCCATCAATCCTGCCGAGCTTGCCTTGCATGAAGCCACAAAGTATCGTTTTGTGGTTCAAACCTTGAAGAATCTGGGAGTGTATGACCTTGTGTGCCTCAAGCCTGATGATACCCAAGATGATCCTACCTATTGTCCACTCCTTGTCCGTCAATTTCACTGCACCGTCTTCTTCGATGATGATGAGGACCGCACCCTCACCTGGATGACCGGCAAGACAAAGTACTCATGCACCTACTCTCGGCTCCGTGCAGCCATGGGTTGTGGTGATGACAAGAATCCAGTGGTACAGATTCATTCACGGTCCAGTGCTTACTAGGGGTGACATCTCTTTCTCGCTACCCCGCGAACCCTACAACTGGACCTCCCACTATCTCTCGGGATGTACTACTCATACCTTGTCCTTGCCAAGCTGTTCCGAGAGAACCTCATCAGCAAGTCTGGCGACTCCAGTGAAGTCCGGAACTATCACCTCAACTTGATGTACTATTGTCATCCTGACAGGGTAAGGAAGATTGATGGCTGTGATCTTATCTACTGTGAACTGAAGAGAGCAGTTATGGACCGTATGACTCCCAACTACGCCCGCATGTTCAGCGGCTCATCAACTACATTGTTCCCGCTCCTCGGAACGTTATTGGTGAAAAAGTCATCATGGACGCCTTCAAGATCCCCACTCAGGAGGCCACTCGTCCGGATGTTCCCTCCATGATGCCCACTGCTGAGCGCCGTTCTAAGGAACGCCATGATCATGATGCTAGCTCCAGCTACTCTCGGCGCCCCAAGCATGGTGCCGCTCGCTTCTTCTCTAGCATGTGGCAAATGTGCAAGAACACTAATGATGTTGCACATCGTAGTCTTGCTTTGAACCAGGAGACCAGGAGGCGACGTAACGAGTTTATGGCTACTAGGAATGTCACCGTTCCTCCTCCCGGACCCGAGTTGGCACCTGTGGCTGCACTCGCTGGGAGATGCCTCCCATCACCGATGAGATGATCCGTAACTTTGACTTCTCCATGTATGCTCATGGTGGTCTTCCTCCTAGGACTGCTCGTACTCCTACTCCTCCTCCTGCTGATGATGATGGTGATGAGGATGAAGTTGATTCGGCTGCCGATGATGATGACGAGGGCTCCTACTCCACCGGGCATGAGTTCTATTGATGGGTGCGATAGCATCTCTACTTTTTCCTTCGCCTTTTTGGTGTTCCGATGCCAAAGGGGGAGAAGAGAGTAGAGTCTAGGGAACCACGGGGTTCTTTGATTATCACAAGCCATGGGAGTTGCTTTATTTGGATTTTATATGGCTTGTGCTTATTTGCTTTGATTTTTCAAGAACCATTTGCTATTTCCAATAATTCATGTATGAATGATTATGTGTGCTACTCTATGTTAGGATGATTATGTGTGCTATGCTTATATATCTTGATATGCACATCTCCATACCATGCTTGTTTCCTAAAGATATTGGGGGAGCTTCTCATGTTTCACAAATGGTGCACTTTGCATTCAAACGCAAATTCTCCAAGTGCACACATTATGGGGGAGCTTTCGTAATATCTTATATGGAATCAAGGTTTAGAGCTTATCATAATATCTATTTGTGACTCTAGCTCGGTTTGTCATTGTATACCAAAAGGGGGAGATTGTAAGGGTATTTCACCCTTATCCATTATTTTGGCAATGATGACACCGTGCTAAAGTATTTGGCCTAATGTGTTTATAAAGGATAATCTCAGGTATTAGGCAATGAGGCGTAAATGGTGAATCAAAGGAACAAGAAGGCTAAAGGAGACCCCCCCATTTCAACAACAATCAAAAGGGGGTTACAGGAGAAATCCGGTCACCAGCCCGGTCCAACCGGGCCAGCAACCGGCCAGTCCGGCGTGCTGGCCGGCCAACCGGCGGCAACCGGGTTCCAATGGAGGAGCCAGCAGATCCGGTTTGCGACCGGTCAACCGGGCCCCGACCGGCGGGTCCGGCGCTCCGTCCGGGCGACCGGGCGGCAACCGGGCAGCAACCGGACACCAACCGGAGAAGCACCAGGACGACGCAAAGGGGCTCCGGCCACTGATCCGGTCTGACCGGCCTCTGGACCGGGCTGTCCGGTCTGTGGCCCGGTCAACCGGGTTTGTCGAGGAAAAATGCTGAGGTGGCAAGTGGCAACGGCCATATTTCGAAGAACACTATAAATAGCCCTTCTCCTACCTCTAGACAATTAGGCACTACACTACAAGCTGTTCTTGAGCTCCTTCTCTCCATACTCCATTGTTAGAAACACCAAAAGCCTCAGCATCTCCCTCCTCCTCCACCCAAACTCAAATCCCTTCGGGAAACGATAGAGGAGGACCCGATCTACCGTTCTACCAAGCCAAATCTTATTCCCCCTTGTATTCATCAAGAAGCTTGCTTCCTAGGGTTCCTTGGAAACCCTAGGTGGGCAAGAGGAGTCCGGAAGCATCCGGGCCGTGGATCTGCTCCGGCAAGATTGTGAAGGTTTGGAGGCTACCTCAAAGTCTACCACAAGTGAGAGAGCTATTCCTTCGTGGGATAGGCTCCGGAGAATAGGGTGAGCCTTCGTGGCGCGGGGAATCCTTCGTGGGACCTCCACTCCTCCAAACGTGACGTACCTTGTTGCAAAGCAAGGGAACACGGGAATACATCCTCGTCTCCGCGTGCTATCGGTTATCTCTAACCGAACTCCTTACTTGTGATTTAATCCGCCTCGTGAGAGCCTTCGTGCTCGAGTTAGTTGTATCCTCATATAGGTTGCTTCACCTAGCTTGCATTAGGCTCACCTTTATATTCCGCAAAGCCTAATATTGCAAAGTAAGAATTAAAATCTGTAGAAACCTATTCACCCCCCCCCTCTAGGTTTACCATCTCTATACTTTCACCCTTCCCCTCCGATCGCCGTCCTGGCATCACGAGGGGAAGTGAAGTCTCATTCTAATTTGTGTGTGTTTTCAGTCCTATGTTTTCTAGGTTTTCAAGGTTTCTCCTGATGTCAATACGTCATGGTGGGGCAGATGCTGATAGTGCTTCTAGGATGACCATGTTGGCCCTTGCTAGTCGAAGGTGTTGCTGACACCGGCGAGAGACTTGTGGAGTCCAAGCTGTTGAAGTGGCTTCGATCTGGTGGTGCATCGTGGCGTGGAGGTAGGGATGAGTTGCTCCTGGAGTGTGGCAGTCTTGACTGTGCATTGTTACGGTCGGGATCCAGCCGCCTACACGGCCATGTGGCCTGTCGCTGGATCAGGTGTTGAAGAGCTTGCTGGTGACTATCATCATGGCTGGTTAGCACTTCATGGCTAGTTTTTTTTTTTTTTTGCACATGTGGACCAACTACTTGTGCTCTTCTTCTTCCAATGTGTGTGTTTGGTAATTACAATGATGGTAGTGTGTAGCAGCACAACCGTCTACATCCTCTTTGTAGTATGTTGCTTGTACGCGTATGTTCATGAATACCAGCAATGTATAGATACGGACGTACATTTCGTTAAAAAAAGATAGAGATGAATGGTGAGAAAGTAGACTCGAGATCAGTCTCCTCCGTGTCGAGAACACCGCGCAAACAATTTCACCTTTCTGCCCGAGCGCTCACGTCGCACGGCGAAACGCTGAATCCTGTCCACCACGCGGCTCGGCCCACTTCCGATGCGCCCAGTCCATCTCCTATAGCCCGGAGCCACTCCAGCCTCGGCGACCCGGCGGCCGGCGAACAGGTGCTCCCTCGTCCGGTGGCCGGAGCTCGGGCAGGGGATCGGATCGGGGTGCATTACTTGATCTGTGCTCTTATCTCGCGGTTCCCCACGAGGCCGAGGATTCATGTCGCCATAACCCGCCGCAGCGGCGGCGCATAATCTCGGAGCGCGCTACGCGCGCCGGCGGACCAATGCCGGAGGCTAGGGAAGCAGAGACAGTGACGCGCACCCCGGAGGTACATCCTGCAGAAAAAAAACATTTATGAAAATAGTTGGGGCGTGCAATTGCGTGCTAATTCGGGTCACTGTTACTCGAATTTTAATTGTTATTGTAGCAGCCACCGCCTCTCCTTTTATCCAACAGATTATGGCTAGTGGTAATTCATGCTTGCATGTTACATCATACATTTCTCCTTAGTCATTCATATACCCGAAAATTCAGCATGCTCATCAACTTCCTAGTGTCAATGCTCAACAAGCACATGAAATTTCTGATGTATAGTAGACTCAATAATATGGATCACAAGTTACCGGAGCATAATAGATGATATTATGAAAGTTATTTTCTGTATTTTGTTTTCCTGGGGAAGTCTTATAATTCTATTACTGAAGTGATGGAAAAAAGGGAGTGACTTCTGTGACATATAATATTTTTTCAGTGAGGACTTCAATGACACATGGGGATTCCAATTCAAGTTCAAATTAGATATCAGAGTGAAGGGGATGGACGCAGGCCTGACAGGAACATGGTAAATGTCGGCATTCTTTTCTGCATGGGGTAAATGCTGCCAATACGGAGCATCTGCTTAATTCATGCGACGTTGTAGCACCATCTCTCTGTTTGATAGATTTCGTGTATATTTCTCATTTTTTACTCAATATGTGTTGTCTGCTGGAGAATATCGGTACTGGTTTGGTGTTAGATGTCAACTAGATCAAGCTTGAGGGTTCCGTCTTGTTTTGCCAATTCTAGTCTATGAATGCTCCAGACTCGCTTTAATTAGTTAAATCCGTTAACTTTGTGGGCGGAGCTGTAAAATCTCAATCTCACGTGAGTGTGCTAGACTGCAGATTGCTCATGTGTCCTTGGCAATTTTGCATCCCAGATAAACATTCATCACTCTTTGCGTCTATCAAAATAAATACTGAGCAAATAAATAATTAGTTACATATTCTATGAAAACAATGTGCTTACACGTTGTTGACACTCGCTAATCACTTCCCTCTGACTCAAGATACCAAGTTTACTAGGCTGGAGCCACTTCCATGGTCTTGCTGAACTGAGAAACACTTAGATCACGTCATGGTTTGGGGATGGTGGTGAAAATTACAAGAGTTTAGCCAAAATATCTGACGAAGATTATTTGGTCATATAGGACTCCTACTACAAAGAAAGCACCAAAGGCAATCACAAAGATGGCCTCAGTGCTAATATCTTTTGTCGACACAATGGAGACTGGACCTGCTTCTGTTGAACCACAATGGTTAACAATCATAGGGCCACACAATTTTGGGTTTCCATCAAAGCTAGAACCCGGAAATGTGCTGAGCTGGCCCGTGGTTGGAATAGGGCCTTCTAGGTCATTATTATAAATGCTGAATTTGGAAAGAAAGTGCAGATCGTTTAGTGTGTTTGGAATTGTACCAGTGAGATGATTGCTGGAAAAATCAAGCACCTGCAGATTCTTGAGGGCGCATAGTGATTGTGGGATACCTCCAGATAATTTGTTGTAGCTCAAATTTAGTGACAGAAGTGTTTGCAACTTACCGATACCTTTGGGGATCTCACCAGAAAAGTTATTCATGCCTAGATTCAACACTTTTGGAAAAGCGCCAGGTCTGAGGTACTGGAGCGATGGTATCTTATCGTAAGCAGGAAGCTCAAAGACATTTGGTGCAATCTTGTCTGATCTTAGCATTGGCATATCCATTAGGGCTGATGGAATTGTCCCTGTAAGGCTGTTGTTTGATATGTCTAGACAGAAGAGGAAGTTTAGGCTGCTGATCCAGTCAGGTATAGATTCAGTGAGTCGATTGTTGAGCAAAAATATCATCCTTAAATTTGCTAGCTTTGATAACCAGTGAGGTATGTGTCCAGACAATGAACAATCATTTAATCCCAGAACCTGAAGATTCTCAAAACCATCAATAGTGTAATCATCTGGCATGGTCTCGTGCATGAAGTTGAACCCAAGAAAAAGGGTTGTGAGACTCCTGGAAGTACTAAGGATTTGAAGTGTTCTTGTTATATTTGTAAGAGAACTGTTAACAAGTGATAAGAACGAGAGAGACTTCAGATTTCCTATTTTTTCTGATAGTTGACCATGGAATTGGTTGTGGGATAGCCGTAGTGCAGTCAGCTTGCTGCAGGAGTATATGCTCTCTGGAATGTTGCCGGTGAAGTTATTGTATAGAAGATCTAATTTCTTTAGATTGGGCAGGTTTGAGAAGTTAACCTTGGTTAGCTCTCCACTGAAGTAGTTGCTCTTAAGGTCAATTGTTATGAGATCTATGCAGTTGCTCAGACCTGATGGGAGCTCCCCTGACATGTTATTGTGGTCCAAATGCAGCTCCTGCAGTTTTGTCAGCTCACCTATTGATTCTGGAATGTTGCTGTTGAGCCCATTTCCTCCAAGATCAAGTGTGACCAGATTGGTAAGCTTCATTATGCCATTGAGTGGCCCTTCCAAATGATTGTCAGGTAAAGAGAGGTGCTCTAATGAGGTAACATTAAAGAGCTCATCCGGAAGAATCCCACTAAGTTGGTTGTGGCCAGCACTGAGCAATGTCATCTTGGAGCAATTGCTGAGCCCTGGAGGGATATTTCCACCGAATTTGTTAAAACTCAGATCAAGCATGGCAAAATACGGCGCGCTAACGCATGGTGTAGTTGGTATCTGCCCAGTAAAACTGTTGGTGCTAGCATTAAGGACGACCAGGCTCTTCATCACTTCCCATGTTGTGGATGGAAACCTTCCTGTAAACAAGTTGCTTGAGATGTCCAGTACCTGCAGAGGCTGTGCAGGGGTTGAAGATGGCAGCTCACTCAGGCTTCCTGTCAGGCGGTTGAAGCTGACGTCCAGGACAATGATGCTGCTGGACTGCACCAATTCAAGCGGTAAGCCACCAGACAGCAAATTGTGGGACAGGTTGAGTCGCAGCAAGGTGGTAAGGTTGCCTAGAAATGGCGAGATGGAGCCTTGAAGGCATCGAGAAGCCATATAAACATCAGTAACCTTTCTGTCTTGGTTGCAGGTTATCCCTTCCCACGTGCAGCAGTCAGTGTTACTCCGCCATGACACAGCGAGGCCAAGCTCGGCCAGGATCTGGAGAAGGGAGTCCTTCTCCTGGTGTGTGCAGGAATCGATGGGAGAAACCAACGAGATCAGCAGCACTAGGGCAAGGCCAAGGGAAGGCATGTGAAATTTCTTGGTATACTTGCTGTATGAAAAATAGAGTGGTTTCATGGTATTGTGATGAAACAAAGCATAGAAACCGGATGCTTAAGTTGTGCACTGACTGGGTAAAACACTCGTAGTATAAATAAATAAAGAGCAGGAGAAAGAGGCTGTCTATTTTGGTTCAAGTAAACACCACGTGCTGAACTGGTGGCAGCGGTAGTCTGACTCGGTCAGCAGCGGCTAAGCAGTTCAGTTGAATTCTTGTATTGGCCATGTGCGTTGTATGGTGATCCTTCAGTTGTGTAGAAAGAAGCTGGAATAGTCTTGTTTGAATTTTTGGGTGACGTCGTTTTACTTCTGAGCTCTTTGATGGTACCCCTGAGTGAACATAGATCCTCCATTTTGTGTGATCCAACACATTAGGTTCAAAAGTACTTCAATCCAATTAACATGGAGTACTATCACCGTCCCCTGATTATGGAGTACTGGGTACCGTAAAAATGCCCATCATATTATACATATTTGATATTGTGCACATTGATATTTTTGCAGTATCTGTAGTGCATAACTTTACATGTTAAGGCGCGTTTGGTATCCTAGGCGATTTTTTGCCCTCTGTGCGAGCAGCTTTGAGGGGCACAGCCCATCTGAAACGAAACGAGCTCCAGGCCATACTCTACACTTCGTTTGGTGGCCTGGGTGAAATCATACCGAGCGCTGCTATACATACGACAAATTCTGTACCATACTAGTCCGATCTTACGTGGCTGTGACCTGCGAGAGACTTCGTCACGCGATGCAATGGAAACGTGGATCTGAGCCGGAGCACTCTAATATTTTAGTAGGCCCACCTGTTAAGTAAAACATCTTTTTTCTTGTCTCTTTTGTTCTTCTCCGACGACTGCCTAGCTACCATTGCTCTTCTCAGCTGATTGTTCTAGAAGCTGGCTAGCGCATAAGGGCATCTCCAACGGAGGCGTGAGCGACCGTTTGCGTTCGCGAGACTGAAAATGCGTCTGGGTCTGGTTCCAGCGGGGCGACGCAAAGTGACCGGGCCGTCCGCGGCGACGCAAACCTGACCAAGAGTGTCCGCCGAAACTTGCGTAAGACCCGTGCGTCAGTGGCAGGGAGGCCGATAACATTCCCGCCAGTAGTCATTACCCGCGGGAAAAATCAAAGTAGACCGGCGCCAGCAGTCCAGAAGCGATGGACGTCCTCGCCGCCGCAGCCACCACCATGGATTCCGAGGGAACCCTTACTCCCGCCGCCACCCCAAACTCCCCCATAGCCACGACCATAGCCCCAATGGAGGCCGCAGCTCCGGCGAAAGCAAAGCGTGCCGCCACCGGCGGTCGAGACGCTAAGCCGAAGGCGGCAAAGAAGGTGCTGTCCAAGGAGGAGACAGGCATCGAGGCCGCGAAGCGTCGCGGCCGGCACAGGAACCAGAAGAAGAGGAATGCAGCGGCTGCCGCCATGGAGGCCACCCAGCAGGCGTGGCAGATGCAGCTGAAAGCCGGCGCCGCGCAAGTAGGCCTCCATCATAGCATAGCGAAGGCCTAGATGCTCGTCAAGCGAGAGGGGATCGGCCGCGTCGCTCCCCCGGCCTCGTCGGTGAGCTCGGTAAGTTTCCAACTGCGTCCTGGAACGCTCGCTCCCTTGGAGGTCCACGCGGTGTCGCGGTTCGCCTTCGGCGTGGCGCCGGTGCAGTTCAAGTGCCGGAGGAGAGCATGCCGGTGCCCCGCAACCTGTTTGAGTAAATGACACCATCTGCCCTGACGATGGACGACCCGGTACGTAAGCTTTCTCACTGTGTGGGACTGCTGTGTGTCATGCGTCTGACGTCCGGTGATTCATAGGCCTATTGGAAGGGACGGCATGACAGCGACATCGAGGCCATGATCTACGGCGGCGGCTTTGTTGGTGACGCCGGGGCCGGGGCCGGGACAGGGCCGCATGATGAGTAGGCACCGACGCAAGATGACATCAACATCTCTGTCATCCCTCATCCCCACCTTGCTTTCTCTTGCGACACGTGGCGAGCAGGGAGACCACTTCCCAGGGATTTTCTGGCACCACAGCGCGCCACGTGGTGAATGGGTCGTCTTCCCTTCGCGAATGTCGGCCTTTTTCTAACGATTTCGGGAGGATGAGGATGCGTGAAAGGTTATAAGATCTGGAGTCAGGGCAGGGTTTGAGTTTGATTTAGGCTGGGCCAGAGACTTTTGTTAATTAGTGTTGAGTTGGGCTAAAAAACGTTCTGGAGGAACTATCGTACAGGAGTCGGACATAAAACATCGTGTGTGAGGCAATTCCGAATCATACCTAGGTGCCACTTTGTTTGGTGCTCTCATGTCTTAGCCTCACCTCTTGTCCACATGATAACATTAACTCTCACCTACCACAACCATCGCCACGGCACCGTCCACAAAGCTGGACAGAGCCATCACGGCACGTGGAAATAACACCATGCCACCGCCGCCGACGAGGAAGGCTACCACCATGGATTACCACGTTTCACCTCTTATCAGCATGTCGCCATCACGAAGACGGACACAAGGCCTATCACGACAGTGCGTGGAAATAGCACCATGTCGCCGCGACGACGAGGGTGGTTACCACCGTTGATTACCACCTCTAACCTACCATCACCATGCTACCGTCCACGAAGCTAGACAGAAGGCCTACCACGACGACGCGCAGAAATACCACCATGCCGCTGACGATGATGGTGGCCACATTGGTTACCATTATGGATTATCACCATTAAACGACCAACATGGTGAAGAAACATTGGACTGATGAACAAGATGATCAAGAGGGCAAGTGAGACGTTGAGCAACACCTTATAGTACAAGCAAAATGAACTCCCACATGTGGACAAGTTACACTAGCGAGTTATTTATTTTATTTATATGTCTACGTCCACCGAAACGAAAAAACTTACAACAAGAAAGTTATGCGAAATGGTGAAGTAAAACTACTCCTCAAAGAAAAATTCGTAGACCGTGTGCGACGAATCTGATAAATTCGCTGAAAAATGTTGTGAACATGGCCATAAAATTTATGATTTACGACTAACGAATCTTGAAACATATTATCATAATGGAATGCATACACGCGCATCTTTTTCATATAGGTCTTATCTTGATTCGAAGTATGATTGTGTTAATTAGAAGAGAGTGGATGAAGGAGTGGGCAGGCCAACGGTGTTTTAAGAGTTGTGTTGGCAATAACGCGAAAGCCTTCCAGGCAACCAATTAGGCCAACTTCTACTTCATTTGGATCTGGCTGGAGGACATGTGACCCACCAAACGCACCCTGCTATGTTAATCAAGGTGAAAGTTTACTCCCTCTGTCTTGGTTTATAGGGTATACACGCATCCCTAAATCATCAGTTTAATAAATATAATATAAACTATATAATTCAAAAATTATATTTTTTTGGTGTAAAAATTATATTATTAGAAACTAAAATATTTGAACTTTCTAATATTTTTTTAATATATATACTTCGTATTACATTGGTCAAATTTGTGACATAGAGATATGTATAGGGAGTGATGTTTTGGCACATGAGAGCATATGATTTTTTCTAAAATGCATGTTACACACATTTTGAAATTTTTAAAAAAAGAAATGAAAAATTCACACGTACATCTTCACGTGCTACGTGCTTACAAAGTCATTTCAGAAAAATCGATTTATCGTGTGACGTGCGAAAAAAACAAAATTCAATACTAAAAATAAGGCTTTTCAGAAGATAAATTTTCTCTTTTTTACATAGATCGTAAAAAATATTGGTTCCTCATGACACTTGACGAACACACGTGGCATGTGCAAGTAGAATTTTTATCAAATTATTTAACATTTCGAAATGTAATTTTTAGTTAGAAGGAGCATACCATCAGGGAGCCGAATTGAATTTCCCGTATATACATGGCCTATAAAGCAAGAACGGAGGGAGTAGTTGAATACTTCTGTGTTTAGTATGTATAGGTGCACTTTAATTTATTTCAAGTTTGTGTACCAATATCTGCCATTGATGAGTGTAGACGTGTTTGCATTTATCTTGAAGCGTACTCCCTCCGTCCATAAATAAGTGGATGTGTGGGTTTTTAAAAGAGATTATCAAGTGAAGATATAATTGCATTAGAAAGATGCAAATCACCACCTCTCTCCTCTTTAATTCTTGCATGTCCAATGAGCTAATTACATGTAGAAAATAAAGATAATATGTGATCAATATTATCGGGTTTTATTTCCGTGCAATGAAAGAAGCAATTTTTGCTACTTTAAAATGTATTGGAAACATAGAAATACACTCTTTTTTAGACAAAGTTTGAGGATAAACTTTTACTTATTTGAGTACGGAGGGAGTATCATCTTAGTTTCATAAAACCAACATGTTTAGTGCATCTCCAGTCACGTCCCCCAAAGCATCCCCCAAAGGTATTTGGGGCAGGGAGGACATTTTTCGTCCGCATTAGCGCGCCTCAAAGCCTCCTTCCACCCGACGCGGCCCAATACGGTGTCCGACGCCCCGAGGCCATCCCCTCTCCACTTGGGACACTCCAGACAGAGCGAGAAGTGAGGCGGGCGCCCACATGTCGGCGACCAAAACAAGAACGGTTGGTTCCCGCCTTTTATTTCTCGCCGCGCCTCCCCCTCCCGCGCATCCCACCCTTCCGCCGCCGCTCGATTTGCCGGCCGTCTCGATGGCCAATCTCTCCTGAGTCGGGCACCATCGCGATGGCTGGCTCTCTCGCCATCATTTTCGCCGCCGCTTCGCCAACGCGTCCCAGAACGCGCCGGCAAATCCGCCCCTCCTCCGTGCACATAAGGTACCCTGCTCTAAGCTGGTCTCACGACCAAATGTGGGAGGTGATGCAGCCTTGTGTGATCATGCATAATATGATCATCGAGGATGACCGCAAGAATCGGGTTAGGATACATGTTGGTCCCTATGAGTGTCAGGGCCCTCTTGCGGAGGTTGATCATGAGGTGCCTGCAGATTTTGTTGATTTCCTCACCATGCACGCAGAGATCCATGACAATAGTGTTCATCAGCAACTTCAAAATGATCTCGTTGAGCATCTGGGAGGGTCAAATGATTATCAACAAATGATGCGGTGCCTTGATCTAGCCTGACTTTTATTATATTTGTTTAGTTTCTTATTGTTTGTTGTATTTTAATTTAAAAATAATTTTAGCAAACATATTTATTTGTATGCTATGTTTAATGAAATGATTGTGTTTTCGAATACTCTAACAAAAAAAGTTAGAACCTCGTTTGGGAGCCACGGCTGGAAATCAACTTCCCTCAAACACTTGATCCGATACGATTTGAGAAACGCTTTAAGAGACGCGATTGAAGATGCTTTTAATAACATTTTCATTAACGCAGTGTGCCTCAGCTGTACCGTGTCTATTTGAGCTAGGCTCCGTTCGGTATCGCACCACTCCATCAAATCCCTCCACTCCGCTCCGCTCCGACTCCGAGCGATTCCTGCTCTATCGATCAAGACGCTGGGGGCGATACTGTTCGGCGCGCTCCGCTCTGGGAGAGCACTGGCTGCCAGCCCATTTAGTACCAGATGGAGCCTGTTTAGGTGATAAAAATTGATCCAGCCTGATGGGTTTGAGCCCATTAATTTGATTCTTTTTGGGATGCTCTTTTTTCTTTTGAGAATCTGGGATAAATCCTATGCCGAACGGGATTCTACAGGCGAGCTCGTGCTTGCGATTCTGGCGGCGGCCGCTAGTAGCATCATCTCAATTCGGACAAATCCTATACACCGATCAGGTCGGTCGCTACCGTGCGCCGCACACACCCCCCCCCCCGAGGTATGGGCCGGCCTGTTGGCCTAGTTCGCCTATTTTTTCTGTTTTCTGTTTTTTTTGTTTCTGTTTTTTTTCTTTTTCTTTTTTCTTTCTTTTTATTTTTATTTTCTGTTTCTGTTTCTTTTTTGTTTCTTTTTCTTTTTTTTGTTTCTTTTCTGTTTCTTTTTATTTCTGTTCAAATTTGAAAATTATTTAAATTCAGAAAATTTTCAAAATTGAAAATTGTTCAAAATTCAAAAAATATTCAAATTTTAAAAATGTTCAAATTTGAAAACCGTTCGAATACAAAAAAATGTTTAAATTATAAAAGCGTTCAAATTTGAAATCTGTTCGAATTTGAAAAATGTTTAAATACAAAAAATGTTCAAATTATAAAAGCGTTCAAATTTGAAATCCGTTCAAATATATAAATAGTTCAAATTTGGAAAAATGTTCAAATTTGAAAAATGTTCATAACTAAAAATATTAGTTTTTGGAAAAAAAATAAATTTTACAAATTTTTAAAAATGTTCAAATTTAAATTATGTCCATATCCGAAAATATTCAAATTTTGAGAAAAAATTAAATCAAAATCTGGATATTTTTAAAATTTCGAATCTGAACAGATTTTGAAATTTGTTCTCCGAAAATATTTTTAAAAAAAGTTAGATGTTAAAAAATAAAAATATTAACGGAAAAGAAACAGCAAAAAAAAGAAAAAATGTACCTATTCTTAATGGGCCGCGGCCCAACCCACCGACCTGATCGCTGGGGTGTGCGGCGCCTCGTACATGCCGACCAGGTCGGTGTATAGCAGCCCTCCTCAATTCGTGCAGCCGGGAACTCCTGCCTGCCGGTGTGTAGGGTCTGATTCGGGCGGCCGACGAATCGGTTCAATCTCCGAATATTTCGTTTCAGCGGCTGCGGAAGTTAATCGAGCGGTGTTGCAAAACTAGGCCATGGATTTTTTTGATCGGGAGAGAGGAGGGGCTGGAGAGATAAACTCGTGCGTACCGCTTTGATTCACTTATCGGTGGCAGGTATTGGTAATTTCTGGCCGCTCCGCGTTTTCTAATTCTACGGATCACCCAAACACTCCTCCACGTTTTCTTACAAAATGGCAGAGGGCTCCCTCGATTTGGATCTGCGGATTAGATGTGTTCCGTAAAGCTCAGGGTGCCACTACACGAAGACTGATCTTTGAGAAGGAAAAAACCCATTCCCGGGCGCTCTCGCGACTACACGTGTCGCGCGCGGAACGACTCCCCGGAAAAAGACACGAATCGTTTTCCGGGTTTGGTTTTTCCCTTTAGCGCTCGGCTAGACCCGTTAACAATATGTGGACCCGTTACGCTTCTTTTTCTATTTCCGCGCGCTGTACGTTTTCAAAAAATTGGGCGGGACCACAAAGAAGTTGCCTTTTTGGTTTTTCCCTTTATATTTCCGGGCTGTGAGTTTTCTGGGGAATTAATAGGAGGGAGGTAGAACTTTCAAATTACAATTTTTTTAATAATTCCATCGGAGAGCTACAAGCAGACATATGTCGAAGCGAGTGCTACGGCTCGGCTTCGCTTCGTCAAATATTAATAAACATAATGAATGACAGAAATATGTCGTTGTCCCCGTTTGTCGTTACCCCCATATGTCGAAGCGAGTGCTACGGCTCGGCTTTGCCTCGTATCAAGGCGCCTTCGGTGCATCAAACATTAATAAACATAATGAATGGCAGAAATATGTCGTTGTCCCCTTTTATCGTTACCCCATATGTCGAAGCGAGTGCTACGGCTCGGCTTCGCCTCGTATCAAGGCGCCTTCGGCGCATTAAACTGTTCTTCTCTCTTGTTATTTGTTCTGTTTTGATTTCTCTGGAAGATTTTCGTTTTCTCTAGCGTAGGTACAGGTGTGGAGTACAGAGGTGACGGAGAGACGAGTACAGCGTCCGCACCAAGAGGAGCACATACATGGTTTTCCTTTGTTTCTCTGGATGATTTCCGTTTTCTCTAGTGCAGTTCCAGGTGCAAGGCTTGTGGAGTACAGAGGTGAGGGAGAGACGAGTACAACGTCTGCACCAAGAGGAGCACGCTACCGATTTTCTCTTTGTTTCTCTGGAATATTTCTGTTTTCTCTAGCGCAGGTATAGGTGCGAGGCTTGTGGGGTACAGCGGTGACGGAGAGACGAGTACAGCGTCCGCACCAAGTGGAGCACCAGACCATGTTTCTCTAATTTGTTTTTCTGGAAGATTTTCGTTTTCTCTAGCGCGGGTACAGGTGCAAGACTTGTAGAGTACAGAGGTGATGGAGAGACGAGTACAGCGTCCGCACCAAGAGGAGCACGCTACCGATATTTCTCTTTGTTTCTCTGGAATATTTCCGTTTTCTCTAGCGCAGGTACAGGTGCGAGGCTTGTAGAGTACAGAGGTGACAGAGAGACGAGTACAGCGTCCGCCCCTAGAGGAGCACCGGACCATGTTTCTCTTTGTTTCTCTGGAAGATTTCCGTTTTCTCTAGCGCATGTACATGTGCAAGGCTTGTAGAGTACAAAGGTGACGGAGAGACGAGTACAACGTCCGTACCAAGAGGAGCACGCTACCGATTTTCTCTTTGTTTCTCTGGAATATTTCCGTTTTCTCTAGCGCAGGTACAAGTGCAAGGCTTATGGAGTACAGCGGTGATGGAGAGAGGAGTATAGCGTCCGCACCAAGAGGAGCACCGGACCATGTTTCTCTTTGTTTCTCTGGAAGATTTCCGTTTTCTCTAGCGCAGGTACAGGTGCAAGACTTGTAGAGTACAGAGGTGACGGAGAGATGAGTACAGCGTCCGCACCAAGAGAAGCACGCTACCGATATTTCTCTTTGTTTCTCTGGAATATTTCCGTTTTCTCTAGCGCAGGTACAACTGCAAGGCTTGTAGAGTATAGAGGTGACGGAGAGACGAGTACAGCATCCGCCCCTAGAGGAGCACCGGACCATGTTTCTCTTTGTTTCTCTGGAATATTTCTGTTTTCTCTAGCGCAGGTACATGTGCAAAAGGGTGTCGAGTTCAGCGGTGACAGTCAGTCCAGTACAGCCTGGGCAGCAAGAGGAATACTGGACTGTTTCTCTTTCCTTTTTCTCTAGCGCAGGTACAGGTGAATTACATGTTTCGCGCAAAAAAAATTCAGACACATGGCACTAGCATTAACATTACAATGTGCATAAATTCGATGAGTTTCTCAACTATTACATATAAAATATTGAAAAGTACACATGACACTAGCATTACCTCATAATCAAATAGAAATCCTTGTACGTAATTGGTTGCGTGGTTCACATTGTTTCAGCACCACACATAGTACTTATTTTAACTTACGCCTCAAGCTTCGTTATGACAAGTGATAACGCGTGAAGCACACGTCCGTTGGGAACCCCAAGTGGAAGGTGTGATGCGTATAGCAGCAAGTTTCCCTCAGTATGAAACCAAGGTTTATCGAACCAGTATGAGATGAAGGCCACGTGAAGGTTGTTGGTGTATGAGTGTAGTGCGGCGCAACACCAGGGATTCCGACGCCAACGTGGAACCTGCACAACACAATCAAGATACTTTGCCCCAACGTAACAGTGAGGTTGTTAATCTCACCGGCTTGCTGAAAACAAATGATTAAACGTATGGTGTGGAGAATGATGTTTGTTTGCGAAGAACAACAGAGAACGAGAGATTGCGATAGATTGTATTTCAGATGTAAAAGAATGGACCGGGTCCACAGTTCACTAGTGGTGTCTCTCCAATAAGATAAATAACATGCTCGGGTGAACAAATTACAGGTGGGCAATTGACAAATAAAGATTCATATACATATCATGATGATCACTATGAGATTTAATCGAGGCATTACGACAAAGAACATAGACCGTCATCCAAGCATGCATCTATGCCTAAAAAGTCCACCTTCGAGGTTAGCATCCGCACCCTTCCAATATTAAGTTGCAAACAACGGACAATTGCATTAAGTATGGTGCGTAATTTAATCAACACAAATATCCTTAGACAAAGCATCGATGTTTTATCCCTAGTGGCAACAACGACATCCACAACCTTAGAACTTCCCGTCCATCGTCCTAGATTCATTGGAGGCATGAACCCACTATCGAGCATAAATACTCCCTCTTGGAGTTACAAGTATCAACTTGGCCAGAGCCTCTACTAGCAACGGAGAGTATGCAAGAACATAAACAACACATATATGATAGATCAATAATCAACTTGACATAGTATTCCATATTCATCGGATCCCACCAAACACAACATGTAGCATTACAAATAGATGATCTTGATCATGTTAGGCAGCTCACAAGATCTAAACATGATAGCAAGAGAGGAGAAGACAACCATCTAGCTACTGCTATGGACCCATAGTCCAAGGATGAACTACTCACGCATCAGTCCGGAGGCGGGCATGGTGATGTAGAGCCCTCCGGTGATGATTCCCCTCTCCGGCGAGGTGCCGGAGGCGATCTCCGAATCCCCCGAGATGGGATTGGCGGTGGCGGCGTCTCAGGAACTTTTTCCGTATCGTGGCTCTCGGTACTAGGGTTTTCGCGACGGAGAGTTTAAGTAGGCGGAAGGGCAGAGTCGGAGGAGGCTCGAGGGCCCCACACCATAGGGTGGCACGGGCCCCTCTTTGGCTGCGCCGCCCTATGGTTAGGGCGCCTCGTTGCCCCTCTCCATCTCCTCTTCGTTCTTCTGGAAGCTCCATGGAAAAATAAGACCGTGGGCTTTTGTTTCGTCCAATTCTGAGAATATTTCCTGTGTAGGATTTCTGAAACCAAAAACAGCAGAAAACAGGAACTGGCGCTTCGGCATCTTGTTAATAGGTTAGTGTCGAAAAATGCATCAAAACATCATAAAGTGTGAACAAAACATGTAAGTATTGTCATAAAACTAGCATGGAACATAAGAAATTATAGATACGTTGGAGACATATCAAGCATCCCCAAGCTTAGTTCCTACTCGCCCTCGAGTAGGTAAACGATAAAAACAATAATTTCTGAAGTGACATGCTACCATCATAATCTTGATCAACATTATTGTAAAGCATATGAGATGAATGGAGTGATTCGAAGCAATAGCTTGCTAACAAAAAGATAATGACTAAACAACTGAATCATATAGCAAAACTTTTCATGAATAGTATTTTCAAGACAAGTATCAAAAAGACTTGCATAAGAGCTAACTCATGGATGATTAAGTTTCAACAATTTCTTTCAACTTGTAACATGTATATCTCATGGATAATTGTCAACATAAAGTAATATAACAAGTGCAATAAGTAAACATGTAAGAATCAATGCACACAGTTGACACAAGTGTTTGCTTCTAAGATAGAAAGAAGTAGGTAAACTGACTCAACATAAAGTAAAAGAAAGGCCCTTCGTAGAGGGAGGCATGGATTACTATTTTTGTGCTAGAGCTTTTTATTTTGAAAGCCTAGAAACAATTTTGTCAACGGTAGTAATAATTCATATGTGTTATGCATAAAACCTCCTACAAGTTGCAAGCCTCATGCATCGAATACCAATAGTGCCCGCACCTTGTCTTAATTAGCTTGGATTTACATGGATTATCATTGCATAACATATGTTTCAACCAAGTGTCACAAAGGGGTACCTCTATGCCGCATGTACAAAGGTCCAAGGAGATAAATCGCATTTGATTTCTCGTTTTTGATAGATCTCAACTAAGGACATCCATACCGGGACAACATAGAAAACAGATAACGGACTCCTCTTTAATGCTTAAGCATTCAACAACATATAATATTCTCATAAGAGATTGAGGATTAATGTCCAAACTGAAAACTTCCACCATGATACATGGCTTTGGTTGGCGGCCCAATGTTCTTCTCTAACAATATGCATACTCAAACCATTTAATCATGATAAATCACCCTTACTTCAGACAAGACGAACATGCATAGCAACTCACATGATATTCAACAAAGGTGTAAAAAGTTGATGTCGTCCCCAGAAACATGGTTACCGCTCAACAAGCAACTTATAAGAACTAAGATACATAGCAACATATTCATCACCACAATAGTTTTTAAGCTATTTTCCCATGAGCTATGTATTGCAAAGACAAAGGAATGAAATTTTAAAGGTAGCACTCAAGTAATTTACTTTGGAATGACAGAAAAATACCACATAGTAGTTAGTTATGGTGGACACAAATGGCATGGGTTTTGGCTCAAGATGTTTGGATGCACGAGAAGCATTTCTTCTCAGTACAAGGCTTTGGCTAGCAAGGTTTTTTGAAGCAAACACAAGTATGAACAGGTACAACAAAACTTACACAAGAACATATTGCAAGCATTATAAGACTCTACACTGTCTTCCTTGTTGTTCAAACACTTTTACCAGAAAATATCTAGAACTTAGAGAGATCAATCATGCAAACCAAATTTCCACGAGCTCTACAGTAGTTCTCCACTAATATATTTAAACTACATGATGCAAGAGCTTAAACATGATCTATGAGAGCTCAAAACAATTGCCAAGTATCAAATTATTCAAGACCATATGAAGCATTTTCTGATTCCAACCAAATAGCAATCAATGAAGCAGTTTTCAGCCTTCGAAATGAACATTAAAGCATAACTAAGAACACAAGTGTTCAAATGAAAAAGCGGAGCGTGTATATCTCCAGTACAAGGATTGATGGGATCCGACTTTATTCAAACAAAAACAAAAAGACGCTCCAAGTAAAGAACATAAGATGTGACGGAATAAAAATATAGTTTCACTAGAAGTGACCTGATAAGTTGTCGATGAAGAAGGGGATGCCTTGGGCATCCCCAAGCTTAGATGCTTGAGTCTTCTTAAAATATGCAGGGATGAACCACGGGGGCATCCCCAAGCTTAGACTTTTCACTCTTCTTGATCATATTATATCATCCTCTTCTCTTGACCCTTTGGAAACTTCCTCCACACCAAACTTTAAGCAAACTCATTAGAGGGTTAGTGCATAATCAAAAATTCACATATTCAGAGGTGACATAATCATTCTTAACACTTCTGGACATTCCCCAAGGCTACTGAAAGTTAATGGTACAAAAGAAATCCATTCAACATAGCAAAAGAGGCAATGCGAAATAAAAAGGCAGAATCTGTCAAAACAGAACAGTCCGTAAAGACGAATTTTTCCGAGGCACTTAACTTGCTCAGATGGAAAAACTCAAAACTAATGAAAGTTGCGTACATATCTGAGGAACACGCACGTAAATTGGCAGATTTGTTTGACTCTTATACAGAGAGAAGGACGCGAATTCGTGACAGACATCAAATCTGTTTCTGCGCAGAAACCAAATCTAGTATCAACCTTCTATTAGAGACTTTTCTTGGCACAAAAACATGATAAGGAGAGGTTGCTACAGTAGTAACAACTTTCAAGACTCAACAAAACAGTAGTAAAAATAAAACCATGGGTTATCTCCCAAGAAGTGCTTTTCTTTAACGCCTTTCAGCTAGGCGCAGAAAGTGCAAATCAAGTAACATCAAGAGAAGAAGCATCAACATCATAATTTGTTCTAAAAACACAATTTGTTGCAGAGAGTACCTTAGATGCTCCATTATCTAAATTTCCTATGGTGGTGCTAGGGGTTTTATCAATTTTAGACCTATAATAATTCATTGGTTTAGGCACCTTAGAGACATACATGAATTTTTGCTCTTTACCCACATAAGCTTTCTCCTTAAACTTAAGAGAAGAAAAGGTTGAACCCAAGGTTCCCATAGCTTCTTCAAGTTCACTAATCCTATTGGTTTGATTATCATGGATAACACAAGTTTCTAGGATAGCAATTCTTTCATTAATTCCTCCTAAGGATTTATCAAGTTTATCAGTATTATCAAGTAATATCCCCAATTTAGTCTAAACACTTGGAAGATTTTTCTCTATGGTTTCCAACTTTTTCATGACATCCTCAAGAGAGATTTCAATTTTAACTTCATTAACAGGTGGTGTTCTGATGACCCACAAGTATAGGGGATCGCAACAGTCTTCGAGGGAAGTAAAACCCAAATTTATTGATTCGACACAAGGGGAGGTAAAGAATACTTATAAGCCTTAACAACTGAGTTGTCAATTCAGCTCGCACCTGGAAAAGCACTAGTAACAGTGGGTGATGTGAAAGTAGCAGTAATATGAGAGTAGTAGTAACGAGTAACACAACGAGCAGTAATAGCAATATGAGAGCAATGGCACCGTAAAATAGTTGATACTACTTCCAATGACATGTAGAACGAGTATATGATGATGCGAGATGGACCGGGGTTCCCAGCTATCTACACTAGTGGTAACTCTCCAATAACAAGTGTTGGGTGAACAAATTACAGCTTGGGCAATTGATAGGATTGAAATAGCATTAAGACAGAATATCAAGTCTATTAATCATGTAGGCATGTTTCCCATATATAGTCATACGTGCTCGCAATGAGAAACTTGTACAACATCTTTTGTCCTACCAAATCGGTGGCAGCCGGGCCTCTAGGGAAATCTACTGGAAATTAAGGTACTCCTTTTAATAGAGCACCGGAGCAAAGCATTAACACTCCGTGAAAACATGTGATCCTCATATCTAAGCCTTTCCCTCCAGTTGTCCCAATTTCTGTCACTTTGGGGCCTTTGGTTCCGGACATAGACATGTGCATACAACTTGTAGATACAATCTAAGCAATAATTATAGAGCTCAAATCTAAGATCATGCCACTCGGGCCCTAGTGACAAGCATTAAACACAACAAGATTGCAGCAACAATAACTTCACAAACTTTGTAGATAGACAATCATAACGTAACAATCCATCGGATCCCAACAAACACAACACCGATTACATCAAATGAATCTCAATCATGTAAGGCAGCTCATGAGATCATTGTATTGAAGTACATGGGGGAGAGTATACCAACTAGCTATAGCTAGAACCCGTAGTCCATGGGGGAACTACTCACGGAGCATGATGGAGGCGGTGGCGTCGATGGAGATGGCTTCCGGGGGCACTTCCCCGTCCCGGCAGGGTGCCGGAACAGTAGACTTCGTCCCCCGAATTGGAGTTTCGCGATGGTGGCGGCGCCCGGAGTCTTTCTCGGAGTTTCGTCAATTGGTACAGCGTTTTTAGGTCGAAAGGGCTTAAATAGGCGAAGAGGCGGCGCAGAGGGCCGACAGGCTGGCCTCCCACTAGGCCGGCGCAGCCGTGGCCCGGGGCCGCGCGGCCCACGTGTGTGGTGGCCCCCCGGCTCTCCTCCGACTCTCCTTCGGTGTTCGGAGCCTCCCGGGAAAAATAAGATCTTTGGCGTTGATTTCGTCCAATTCCGAGAATGTTACCCGAACAGCCTTTCCGGAACCAAAAACAAGCAGAAAACATGAACCGGCACCGTGGCATCTTGTTAATAGGTTAGTTCCGGAAAACGCATAAAAACATTATAAAGTGTGAGCAAAACATGTAGGTATTGTCATAAAACAAGCATGGAACATCAGAAATTATGGATACGTTGAGACGTATCAGCATCCCCAAGCTTAGTTCCTGCTCGTCCTCGAGTAGGTAAACGATAAAAAGAATAATTTTTGTAGTGACATGCTACTTACATAACCTTGATCATACTATTACAAAGCATATGAAATGAATGAAGTGACTCAAGGCAATGATCTATAGTTGCTAACAAATAGATAACATATAGCAAAACTTTTCATGAAGAGTACTTTCAAGACAAGCATCAAAAAGTCTTGCACAAGAGTTAACTCTCAAAGCAATAAATTCAAAGTAAAGGCATCGAAGCAACACAGAGGAAGATATAAGTTTCAGCAGTTGCTTTCAACTTTCAACATGCATATCTCATGGATAATTGTCAACACAAAGTAATATGATGAATGCAAATAAGCAAGTATGTAAGAATCAATGTACAGTTGACACAAGTGTTTGCTTCTAAGATGGAAGGAAATGGGTAAACTGACTCAACATAAAGTAAAAGATAGGCCCTTCGCAGAGGGAAGCATTGATTGCTATATTTGTGCTAGAGCTTTGGTTTTGAAAACATAAAGAGAGCATAAAAAGTAAAATTTTGAGAGGTGCTTGTTGTTGTCAACGAATGGTAGTGGGCACTCTAACCCCCTTGCCGTACAAACCTTCAAAGAGCGGCTCCCATTTTATTTTATTTTTGGGTGGCACTCCTTCCAACCTTTCTTTCACAAACCATGGCTAACCGAATCCTCGGGTGCCTTCCAACAATCTCATACCATAAAGGAGTGCCTTTTTATTTTAGTTTTATTATGATGACACTCCTCGCCACCTTTGCTTTCTCAAGCCATGGCTAACCGAATCCTTCGGGTGCCTTCCAACATTCACATACCATGGAGGAGTGTCTATTTTTGTTAATTAATTTGGGACTGGGAATCCCATTGCCAGCCTCTTTTTGCAAAATTATTGGATAAGCGGATGAAGCCACTAGTCCATTGGTGAAAGTTGCCCAACAAGATTGAAAGATAAACACCACATACTTCCTCATGAGCTATTAAACATTGACACAAATCAGAGGTGATAAATTTTGAATTGTTTAAAGGTAGCACTCAAGCAATTTACTTTGGAATGGCGGAGAAATACCATGTAGTAGGTAGGTATGGTGGACACAAATGGCATAGTGGTTGGCTCAAGGATTTTGGATGCATGAGAAGTATTCCCTCTCGATACAAGGCTTAGGCTAGCAAGGTTATTTGAAGCAAACACAAGTATGAACCGGTACAAGAAAACTTACATAAGAACATATTGCAAGCATTATAATACTCTACACTGTCTTCCTTGTTGCTCAAACACTTTTACCGTGAAAATATCTAGACCTTAAGAGAGACCAATCATGCAAACTAATTTTAACAAGCTCTACGGTAGTTCTCCACTAATAGGTTTAAACTACATGAAAAAACTTAATCATGATCTACTTGAGAGCTCAAAACAATTGCCAAGTGTCAAATTATTCAAGACATTATGAGGCATTTTCTATTTCCAACCAAATACCAATAAGTATTGTAGCTTCCAACTTTTATCATTGAACATTAAAAGTAAAACGAAGAACAAGTGTTCATATGAAAAAGCGGAGCGTGTCTCTCTCCCAAACAAGGATTGCTAGGATCCATATTTATTCAAACACAAACAAAAATAAAAACACACAGTACGCTCCAAGTAAAGCACATAAGATGTGACCGAATAAAAATATAGTTTCAATAGAAGAAACCTGATAAGTTGATGAAGAAGGGGATGCCTTGGGCATCCCCAAGCTTAGACGCTTGAGTCTTCTGGAAATATGCAGGGATGAACCACGGGGGCATCCCCAAGCTTAGGCTTTTCACTCTTCTTGATCATATATCATCCTCCTCTCTTGACCCTTGAAAACTTTCTTCACACCAAACTTCTCATAAACTTCATTAGAGGGGTTAGTACTCAAAAAACTTGAATCCACCTTGGTCCTGTAGTGACATATTGCAAGAACTCAATAAAACATTAGCTACAGCTCTCCACGTCTAGAAAGCCCCACATAAAGTCCACAAGAGACAATGCAAAAACAGAGACATAATCCGCCAAAACAACAGCCAAGAAACACGAATTTTAAAATGGTACTTCCTTTGCTCAAATCAGAAAACTCAAAACTAATGAAAGTTGCGTACATATCTGATGATCACGCACGTAAATTGGCAGATTTTTCTGAGTTTCCTACAGAGAAATAAGCCCAGATTCGTGACAGATAGAAATCTGTTTCTGCGCAGAAATCAAAATCTAGTATCAACCTTCTATTAGAGACTTTACTTGGCACAACAAAACACAAAACTAGGATAAGGAGAGGTTGCTACAGTAGTAAACAACTTCCAAGACACAAATATAAACAAATTACTGTAGCAAAATAACACATGGGTTATCTCCCAAGAAGTTCTTTCTTTATAGCCATCAAGATGGGCTCAGCAGTTTTAATGATGCACTCGCAAGAAATAGTATTTGAAGCAAAAGAGAGCATCAAGAGGCAAATTCAAAACACATTTAAGCCTAACATGCTTCCTATGAAAAGGAATCTTGTAAATAAACAAGTTCATGAAGAGCAAAGTAACAAGCAAAGGAAGATAGAACAAGTGTAGCTTCAAAAATTTCAGCACATAGAGAGGTGTATTAGTACCATGAAAATTTCTACTACCATATTTTCCTCTCTCATAATAATTTTCAGTAGCTTCATGGATAAACTCAACAATATAACTATCACATAAAGCATGCTTTTCTTGATTCACAAACACATAATTTTTATCAAGCTCAGAAATAATAGGATTAAAACTTTCAAACCCACTTTTATCAATAATATAACAAGATGATTGATCAATCTCGAAAGATATGGGACTCATAGATAAAGTCAAGAACTCTCCAATCCCATTTTCATTAGTAGTACAATTAATATTATCAAGTAACTGATGTCTACGGGTGCTTCTATTCTTGTAGACAGTGTTGTGCCTCCAAGAGCAGAGGTTTGTAGAACAGCAGCAAGTTTCCCTTAAGTGGATTACCCAAGGTTTATCGAACTCAGGGAGGAATAGGTCAAAGATATCCCTCTCATGCAACCCTGCAAACACAATGCAAGAAGTCTCTTGTGTCCCCAACACACCTAATAGGTGCACTAGTTCGGCGAAGAGATAGTGAAATACAGTGTGGTATGAATAAGTATGAGCAGTAGTACGGCGCTGTAAAATAGCTTGTCGGCGTGCAGTTGATGGTAGTAATATTGTAGGAAGTAAACAAGCAGTAGTAACGCAGCAAAGAGTAACGCAAGTAAAACAAGAAACAAGCAACGATAGCAGTATTTAGGAACAAGGCCTAGGGATTAGACTTTCACTAGTGGACACTCTCAACTTTGATCACATAATGTAATAGATAAATGCATACTCTACACTCTCTTGTTGGATGATGAACACATTGCGTAGGATTACACGAACCCTCAATGCCGGAGTTAACAAGCTCCACAATTCAATGTTCATATTTAAATAACCTTAGAGTGCATGAAAGATCGACACGACTAAACCAAGTACTAACATAGCATGCACACTCGTCACCTTCACACCATGTAGGAGGAATAGATCACATCAATACCATCATAGCAATAGTTAACTTCATAATCTACAAGAGATCATAATCATAGCCTACGCCAAGTACTAACACGGATGCACACACCGTCACCATTACACCGTGCAGGAGGAATAAAACTACTTTAATAACATCACTAGAGTAGCACATAGATAAATTGTGATACAAAACACATTGCAATCATAAAGAGATATGAATAAGCACTTCACTACGCCATTCATAACAGTGAATAAGTATTCTGTGAAATATAGCCTAAGAGACCCACACGGTGCACACACTTTCACCTTTACACACGTGGGACAAGGAGTCTCCTGGAGATCACATAAGTAAAACCCACTTGACTAGCATAATGACATCTAGATTACAAGCATCATCATATGAATCTCAATCATGTAAGGCAGCTCATGAGATTATTGTATTGAAGTACATAAGAGAGAGATGAACCACATAGCTACCGGTACAGCCCCGAGCCTCGATGGAGAACTACTCCCTCCTCATAGGAGACAACAGCGGTGATGAAGATGGCGGTGGAGATGGCAGCGGTGTCGATGGAGAAGCCTTCCGGGGGCACTTCCCCGTCCCGGCGGCGTGCCGGAACAGAGACTCCTGTCCCCTAGATCTTGGCTTCGCGATGGCGGCGGCTCTGGAAGGTTTCGCGTACCGTGGCTTATTCCCCCGGGGTTTTTAGGTCAGGACCTTTAAATAGGCGAAAGGGGAGCCTCGGAGGGGGCCTGGGGCCACCACACCATAGGGCGGCGCGGCCCCCTGCCGCGCCGCGCATGGTGGCGTGTGGGGCCCCTGTGGCTTCCTCCGGCGGTTCTCGGGTGTTCTGGATGCTTCCGGGCAAAATAGGAACCCGGGCGTTGATTTCGTCCAATTCCGAGAATATTTCGTTACTAGGATTTCGAAACCAAAAACAGCAGAAAACAGGAACTGGCACTTCGGTATCTTGTTAATAGGTTAGTTCCGGAAAACGCATAAATATGACATATAATGTGTATAAAACATGTAGGTATCATCAATAATGTGGCATGGAACATAAGAAATTATAGATACGTTGGAGACGTATCAGCATCCCCAAGCTTAGTTCTACTCGTCCCGAGCAGGTAAAACGATAACAAAGATAATTTCTGAAGTGACATGCCGTCATAAACTTGATCATATTGTAAACATATATAATGAATGCAGCGATCAAAACAATGGTAATGACATGAGTAAACAACTGAATCATAAAGCAAAGACTTTTCATGAATAGTACTTCAAGACAAGCATCAATAAGTCTTGCATAAGAGTTAACTCATAAAACAATAAATCAAAGTAAAGGTATTGAAGCAACACAAAGGAAGATTAAGTTTCAGCGGTTGCTTTCAACTTATAACATGTATATCTCATGGATAGTTGTCAATGCAAAGTAATATAACAAGTGCAATATGCAAGTATGTAGGAATCAATGCACAGCTTCACACAAGTGTTTGCTTCTTGAGGTGGAGAGAGATAGGTGAACTGACTCAACATAAAAGTAAAAGAATGGTCCTTCAAAGAGGAAAGCATCGATTGCTATATTTGTGCTAGAGCTTTGGTTTTGAAAACATAAAGAGAGCATAAAAGTAAAATTTTGAGAGGTGTTTGTTGTTGTCAACGAATGGTAGTGGGCACTCTAACTACCTCATCAACCAGACTTTCAAGAGCGGCTCCCATGAAGGACGTTATCTCTACCAGCAAGGTAGATCATCCCTCTTCTCTTTTGTTTACACATGTACTTTAGTTTAGTTTTTCTTTATTTATGGATGACACTCCTCCCAACCTTTTGCTTACACAAGCCATGGCTAACCGAATCCTCGGGTGCCTTCCAACATTCACATACCATGGAGGAGTGTCTATTTGCAAAATTAAGTTGCTTACTGATGAATCAGAGCAAAACATGTGAAGAGAATTATTAATGAAAGTTAATTAATTGAGGCTGGGAACCCCATTGCCAGCTCTTTTTGCAAAATTATTGGATAAGCGGATATGCCACTAGTCCATTGTGAAAGTCTGTCAAAAGTAAATGACAAGATCGAAAGATAAAACACCACATACTTCCTCATGAGCTATAAAACATCGACACAAATAAGAGGTGATAAATTTTGAATTATTTAAAGGTAGCACTCAAGCAATTTACTTTGGAATGGCGGAGAAATACCATGTAGTACACTACAAGAAAAGTTCTGATAGACAACGTCCCAAAATCGTCAACTAAGGGGCATTTTTCGTCGCCTATGGGCCTAACCCGACGATATGGGTTCTGTTGTCGAAACTGCGTCAGGCAAAGTCCAACGACGATTTTTTTGGTCCGTCGCGCTTGGGCGCCCTTCCGCCACGGAAAATCGGACCGTTGCGGAAGTGTTTTCGGGAGCCCGTTGACTGCTGACGTCATGCAAACCGACACGTGGCGGACGCCGTTAACCGGCGGTTAACGGCGTTAACCTAGCTGAAACCCCGTGGTAGATGGTAGGCCCACACGAGGCCTCGCCACGTCTTAACGGGCCGGGCCAAATGACATAGTTTGACCGGTCAACTATATAGCCGGGCTGGTCCATTAGTTACGTGGGCCGGGCCTAACCTCTAAGGTTGATCTGGTCAAAACTTAAATGGGCCGGCCCATTTAACATGTGGGGTCCACCTTACAAGAATCGGGCCGGCCCAAGAAGCAAGTGGGCCGGGCCAAAAACACGGTGGGTCCCACTTTCCTGTTAAAAGGCCGGCCCATTTAGTGTGTGGGGTCCACCGTATAGCAAGTGGGCCGGCCCAACAAGCTAGTGGGCCGGGCCAAAAACATAGGTGGGTCCCACTTTCCAGTTAAAGGGTCGGCCCATTTAGTTTGTGGGGTCCACCATATAGCAAGTGGGCCGGCCCAACAAAATAGTGGGCCGGGCCAAAAACACAGGTGGGTCCCACTTTCCTGTTAAAGGGCCGGCCCATTTAGTATGTGGGGTCCACCATATAGCAAGTGGGTTGGCCCACCAAGATAGTGGGCCGAGCCAAAAACACAGGTGGGTCCCACATTCCTGTTAATGGGCCGGCCCATTTGACATGTGGGGTCCACCATATAGCAAGTGGGCCGGCCCGACAAAATAGTGGGCCGGGCCAAAAGCACATGTGGGCCCCACTTTCCTGTTAAAGGGCCGGCCCAATTAGTATGTGGGGTCCGCCATATAGCAAGTGGGCCGGCCCAACAAGATAGTGGGCCGGGCCAAAAACGCAGGTGGGTCCCACTTTCCTCTTAAAGGGCCGGCCCATTTAGTATGTGGGGTCCACCACAAAGCAAATGGGCTGGCCCAACTAATTAGTGGGCCGGCCCAGTAGTGTGTGGGGTCCACCTTAAAGCAAGTGGGCCAGCCCAATTATAGTGTGGGGTCCACCGTAAATCAAATGGGCTCGGCCCAACTAATTAGTGGGCCGGCCCGATGAGTGGGTGGGGTCCACCTTAAAGCAAGTGGCCAACCCAATTAGAGTGTGGGGTCCACCTTAAATCAAATGGGCTGGCCCAAGAAGTAAGTGGGCCAGCCTCGTTTAGTTGTCGTTTATATGCTCAGGCATAATATGCGCTTTAGGATTTTGCGGGCGAGGCACATATGTGATTTCGCTTAATTGGGCCGTTTAAGGGATGGGAATTCGTGATTTAGATATCGAGAATATTTACGCAGCATTGATTTCACGTCGGATAGCCTCACTTACCACAAGCACCAAAGAAAAAATGCGCGAAAGAACTATAAAAACTAACTAAATATTACATCAGCTGCAAGGCATTGAAAAAATATTACAGAACCCAGAGAAATTGAATGGTAATTAAACCTAGCAATACAATGAAGCGATCCGTCAATCTTTTAAGTTGTCCATGCAACACCTATATCTGAAACAAAGACATTACAAGTTAAGACAGCAACAATGGAAAGGCAAAGACACTCCAATATTGTTTGGCAAAGAATTTGGAACTCATCATTTCGTCGTTATAACAAGATCATTGTAATGCGCACAATAAGCAAACAAAGAGTGCATGCCGCATACCAACAACCAATATAACAGAGCATGTTAGAATGAAACAGCAGACTTACTACTGTCGAGTCCCATGCAAACCAACATGTTCAGGGAGTACAAAATTGGCATGAACAACATAGTAGGAGGCTATAAATTTTGTAACAACGACTGAGCAAGATGAAGTTATGATGGCTACATCTACAGAGCAGGGAATGTAAACCAAAAATAGAAGTTACGATGGCAGAAGCTAAAGAGGAGGGAATGTGAACCAACATGTGCCAAGTGCAAATACTTCATTTTGGCCGTGAACTAAATAATACTCCTGAACTTATAGTGAAGGGGATGCAAATCAAGATGTTTCGGGATATAAACTTGTAATGAGCAACACATAGAGGATAGTTAATGCTGGAGCTTAGGATGGACCAGATACAGAATATAGTGGGATCACCTGTGAACTTGTATAAGAGGGAATGCAAACCAATATGTTCAGCTTTCCATATGTGAGCGTCATGCCAAGTCAGAGAAACAAGTCAATAATGCAGCTTTTGAAGAAAAAGATGGCACGCAAAAAAAATATCTAGTAGTATGACAAGTTTATTTGTACTACAGGCTAGATAGCAGAGTGATAGCATGCCAAACTAAGTCCTTACTTTGTTAGCTTACAATGAACTAGATACAAAACAATGGCATCACCTGTAGTACAGGGAATGCAAGCCAACATGTTCATGGAGTAAAAAATTGGCACAAACAACATAGTAGCAGGCCATAATTTTTGTAACAACGATTGAGCAAGATAAAGTTATGATGGCTAGATCTAAAGAGCAGGGAATGTAAACCAAATATAGAAGTTACGATGCCAAAAGCTATAGAGCAAGGAATGCGAACCAACATGTGCAATTACTTAAAATTGGCCATGAACTAAATAATAGCAGGATGTTACTATAATACCTATAATTTTTGTAACAACGTACCGAGCAAGATAGAAGTTATGATGGATACATCTACAGAAGCGAGGAATGCAAACCAAAATGTTCAATCGCTTAAAGTTAGCAATGAAGTAGAAAATAGCAAGGTGTTACGGTCATAGCTAGGAATGAACTAAAAGAGCTTCGGACAAACAAGCATCCGAACCCGGAACATGGCGCTAAAACAAGGGACTTACATTAGGAGAAGCACTGCGTGGGAGTCACGCGAGATCTTCCCGGGGTTGATAGATCCGGTGATGAAGTACGCTACATGTGCTACTTGGGGTTGGAGAGACGGCCATTACACTTCATGGTTACTCATCTCGTCCGCAAAAACGTAACGGCGCGTCGTTAGCACAAACGAGTTCCCCCAAGATTAAACAAGAACTTGCGGGCAAGCAATAGAAAAGCGACGATAGAAGAGTTTAGATCATGCACGGCGCCGGTGAAGCAGATCCGGTTCATGCACAGCGGTGTCGGTGAGCAAGATCCGATGCGGTGGACGACGGATCCGGCGAAGCGGCTCCGGTGGGGTGGACGATGCCGCAGCTGAAGCGACTGCGGTAGACTGCTGGATGAGCATAGGGTTTCGAGGTTCGGCGGGGATGATCCGGTCCGGTTGATGACGGCGTCGATGAAGCGTCTCCGGCAGGCAGCCGGATGACGAGGATCGCGAGGCCTCGGGTAGGCCAGGGAAGTCCGGCGGGGATGTTCCGGTGCGGTGGTCGTGGAGGTGGGAGAGAGAGGGACTTGGGAAGTTCCGGTGGGTGGTCTCAGAGGAGAGAGTGAGGGAAATGAATTTTTTCGGGGAGTTTCCGGAGCTAGGGAGGTGGTGATCGAAAAAAAATGACGGGTAGACCCCCCACCAACCGACTTATACATGGACATTGTTGTCATCTTTACGAGGGTAGAATGGGAAGTTAGAAGCGTGTGAAATATTTGTATTTTTCGGGCGGGAAGTTTTGCCGCTGGAATGAGATTTCGAATTTGGCTACAATCCAAGTAATACAAAAATATGAGACCGTACTAGTACGGCCAAATGTCACATCAATTCATCATCACGTTGAAAATCGGTTACGACGATCATAATTATTGGCCGTTGGCACATCAGTTCTCCAACGCTTGATCCAACGATCAAAGTTTCTTTTTTTAAAGAGAACGGTCAAAATTCATTGGATTCGCTCGGGAACTGCGCGCGCCAAAACGAGTCAGACGAAGATGTTTCTAGAGTTCTCACGGACGCGTCTTGGCGATACATTGAATGCAAATCTTGCAAGGTCAAAAAAAATGCAAATCTTGCAGGATCGTATGTGGCTGCTATGAGCTGAAGTACTCCATGAAACCGTGAACATACATGTAGATGGGAATCCCATGTAGACGATCTGAAGAACGACCCGCTGCATCTTTCACAAATCCATCTACATGACATGATAAACTTTAATTAAGAAGCAGCCACGTAACAATTATTGCCCAAAATCTAACGGGTTCGACAATAAGCTGGTAATTCTCTATTATATATAAACACCAAAAAAATATAGCAAGTAAGAAAGGAGTGTCAATGCCACCGGGACTTACAAAAAAAGGGAATTAGCACTTCGTAATCTCTTTGTTTTTACACATACCTTACGCTCGGGAATCCGGGGCCTAGGGTCACATCAAGTCATAATCAGAAACCAAAGTCGGTTCCCATGTTCTCCAATTCAAAACGCGTACAAAATATTTCAGTGTGTGAAATAATTGTATTCGATAGGCAGGAGGTATATGCTACAGTGTTGAGATTTTGAATTAGAGGGTTGTTAAGCTATTGATTATATGGAGTCAAAATTTGGTAGCATACATAAGTATCTCTGTTCACAACTCGCCTGTACAGAAGCAGGAACAGCTGTTGTGTTGCAGCACAACACAAAGGAGAAGCCACTGTTCCGTTCATTGCACTCAATACAGCGATGAATGAACCAGACCAGTTGACAAGCTTCTAGACCTGGGCTATATGTAGAAAGATGGAAATCAATGGATCACAGAAAATCATCAGTGTCAAGCTTTAATGCACTAGCCAACGCGACCAAAAGTCCGAACTGATGGAAAGGGCTAGGCAATCCACTTTATACATCGCAACATAGTCAAGGCAACAAAAAGTCCAAACTGACAGAAAAGGCTAGACCGGGAGAAGAGAAGAGAAGGTTTGTGAAAGCGATGACTCGAACTTGAGACTATGGGCTCTGATACCACGTCAAGCTTCATCCACGAGCCAACGGAACCACAAGTCAGAACCGATGGAAAGGGCTAGGCAATCCACTTATAATATTAACAATCAGCAGGGTTCCGGTTCAAAAAAATCCACATCACAACAAGGAAACGACCACCAAGATCATAGCAATTGCGGATAAATGCACCTACGAAATATGCTCAGACTAAGGAACCATTTTACAAGACCAAGGTAATGACCTGTCACTGTCCCCGTTCATCTCCAATTATCTAGCAGATACTCTTCTTACTACTTACTAGCATTCCTAACCTGCTATCGTTCTAAAATTGTCGACTTCTAGTCTTAGCGCAGCTGATGCAGCTCGTTCTACTTGGAGTTGCTCCTTTAGAACTTGAGCATGCAAATACTTTGACTTGGACATGGACTTGCACTTCAGCGATCCGGCATTCCGTAAGAAAGTGTTTTTGGCAATGCCTTTCTTTTTTATTGCCATAGAAAATGCCTTCACACATTCTTCATCGGTTTTTTCCGGACCGTTTTTACCGGGTTTTGCCATCTCTAATTTCATATCTTCCTGCAAAAAATTCAGTTCGTACACATGTGTAAACATGATAGTTACTACGAGAGAAACTTGCTTGATAGTAGATTTATCATGTGTATGACCTACTTTTATTCCTTACAGTTTGGCATGTCTGATTCACATCACATGAATTTTAATAAACATATATAATATCATATTGACATGTACTTTACTACTCCTACAAGTTGGGATGTGAGTCGTCACAAAATTTCAATCTTTGAGAAGACTTACAAGAACACTCTGTGCGACTTCTCCAATCACTTCAAGTTTGTTCTTCTGGCATGCTTCAAAAATCTCTGGCAGAGTCATCTCTTTGTTTTGTTCCCTTTTACTTGCATTATGTAACATCTCGCATTTTAGTACTACCATTTATAAATCGAATAACGTGGTTGAAATGGAGGATCATAATATAAGCTGCACACTTGGTGTATATACTTGCATGATCTTTTACTAAAATATTTCTAAATAGCAGTATAAAACAACATGTCCTTACTTTTTGCCGAATGTGCACTATAAGGTTACGAGATCCCGTACGGCTAGGTAAAAGTAGTTTACCGCGGTTTTCCTGATTCTGTTTAGCCAAATTCTCAAAAAGGAGACTAGTGAGACACTTCGCTATAAATAAGAATCCAAGATGTGATCTGGTCTCAGTCTTACAAATCATACCATATTCTTTGGATCAGACCGAGTGCTTCACAAGATCTCCCCACTGTTTGTCGAGTCATTTGCTTAAAAGGAGATATAGTTGGAACACTCCCGATAATCTTTCCGATGAAGTATTTCTTCTTTAGCCTGCTGCGATACTGGCGCAGACAGTCTGAGAATAGACTGTTGAGAACATGCTTTACTTCCTCTTGGTCCTCATCGAACTCGAACCTTAACTGTTCACAACAATATAAACCGTTGGTGTGATATACATAGATCCAACAACAAGCTAGAAGGAACGGGACGTGCCAATGTGGTATACTAGTATGAGTAACATTACCAAGAGAAAGATGACTTACGTGTAACTCTGTGCACTAATTTTTCAAAATGCGCGAGAGGTGTCTACGTGCTCTTTCCATGTTGGGAAGATAGGAATTTCATTTCGACGAAAATTCCTACATCCGATGCTAATTTACAAGATTCTTACGGGTCCAGTGGCCTTACGCCACCTACGATAGATGAAAGGCGAAATCTTGATTCCATCCCAGCAAGCTTAGCTACGAACATTTTCCCTACTGTTGGGCCCCTCGTTTTTCTTGATCGTGGTGCAACTACAAAGTTAAGCATTACATCAAGCTATCAAGGTAGGTATAACGGAGAATGAAACTATAAGCATTATATATATATCTCTATAAAGTATAACTTTATAACGGAGAATGAAACTATAAGCATTGGAAAATGTACCTTCTTCGGTGTGGGGCTCATCCTCAGGGGAGTTGTCTATGGCAGGACTAATATGGTTCAGTGGGAGATCATCAACAGTTTGTTGATGTTGTGCTAGCAGTGTTTGGCCAGTTGTGGTTGTGTCGAGCTGGGACCGAGTACAGGTGTGTCCTTGGGCGGTATTTCCACCACAGCTCTATCGCCGATCCCAATTGTGGCTGAGAAGTTGCCGTGGAAACTTGTTCTGCCGCCAATTGTTGTTGAGAAGTTCGTTGTGAAACTGGTTCTGCTGCCAATTGTGGCTGAGAAGTTGCTGTGGAAACTGGTTCTGCTGCCGATTGTCGCTGGTTGACTGGATTGGTAACAGGTGGCTGATTCAACCGCTTGGGGTGTTCACCACGTTTTTTTATTTCAGTACTCTTAGAATTTTCGTTATTTTCTTCAACTGGTGCCATGAATCGCTGAGACTGTCTAGTAGCAGAAGCAGGTTTCTTTTTGGTTGCGGCTGTTCTATCACCGATTCGAGTGCTCGTTGATTGGTCTTCCTCTCATTGGTGGTTCCTGCGAAATTCTTACTTGAAGCTGCAGATTCCTAGCACACATAAACGATATTTCAGTCTACAGAAGTCCCATATATGATGATATGCAAATGGAATAGAATGAAGAACAGTAAAGGATGACGTGCATGCTGAAACATATATATGATGCATTAAGGAGACCTAGAGGTGGCTTGTTGTAACATCCCAAGTTTTCAACAATAATAAAGCAAGTGAAAGTGCAATTACTCAAAATTTACAATTAACAAAAACTTTTCTATGCATATAGTGCCACATATAGATTCATGCATTTGAGTAATTTTTCTTGTGTGCAATTGCCATGATGAGTGTTAGCATGTTAATCAATTACTACATGAACCCTAATCAAGATCACAAAACCCTAAATGAAGGAGAAATCAAGAAAATAAGAAAAAACCCAAAATCACTCACATACACCATATGCAAAAATGCAAATCCTTCACTAAGGCCATAATTGCTTGCTTCCTTGTCGTCGTGGTGAACGAGCAGATGCCATGGGATGGCTTATCTTGGGGCCGAATGGACGCTAGAGGATTCGGGGGAGGGTTTGTGACTAGATGGACGAACTTCCGGATGCTTTCCTCGAGAACTTGGCCAAGGCCAGAGGTAGAAGAAGAAAGACACAAGGACGAACTCGCTCTAGATCACCATGTTCATTGATCTCAAGACAGGTTACAGGTTGTTCTCCCTTCTGTTGATCGCGCGTATGAAAGATGCTGCCCCCTCTCCTTATATAGGGGAGAGGGTGGCTTACGAACAAGAAACCCTAATGGGATCTTTGACTAGACAAACTACTTTACAAAGATACTTTATAAAGCTACTTTAATCACAGATGACGCCGGGGTCTTCTTTTAACATGAAGGATGACGTCCTCCGGCTTCTTTGACCGTCATCCTCCTCCTTGTCTTCTAGTCTTCGTTTAAAGCTACTTTGGTTAGCTCATCCTTGTCTTTTAGCTCCTGACGGAATCTTTGACCAGTCAGCTGGCATGTTCGTCCTTTTGGTGCACCGGTATCTTTCCTTCCTGGTTCCGGTATACCCCTCTTGGGGATACCGGCCTAGCTTCACTTAGCCAAACTCTATTCTCTTATTCCGGCATGAACATTAAACCGGTATCTTGAAGGGCGAGACCATCCGGTATGGCATACCTTTGGCATACCGGGGGTCATCCCCCCAACATTAGTCCCCGAAGCTGGTATAGTCTGGCGGATCCTATCCAACAGACCATGCCAGGTTCTCGTATCTTGGATACCGGTTTAACTTTCTTAGCCCTTGGCTCAAATCCGGCATCTTTGCTCGTACTCACATATTCTCTGTTCGCAAGGCATTCTCCTGCATCTTACTCTCCGGTATCTTAGTCTTTAAGTCTCTCCTCGACGAGGTCGAGAATATTTCGGGTTCTGTGCCTGTCAGAGACATGCGCACTGTGACTGTCGCGCCAGCGTCAGTTGTCACTTCGTATTGACACTTGCGCGCTCATTAACTGCACCGCTCCAGATCCCACTCACCGCTTCGGATCCCGTGTGTGCCTCCGTGTGGCTTCCCCTTTTCCGCGTGTACCCCTATGCCACGTGGCGATCTGCGACGCGAACCGTCACGGGCCGCGGGGCAAACCGCGTAGGCCCAGTGGTTTTCGGCCCACTATCTCTCCTCTTTATAAGCTTAACTGCCCCTTCTTCTTCCTCTTCTTCGCATTCCCCTACTTCCGCGCATAGTGTTCTTCGCCTCTGCGCTCCTTCACCGTACTTTGCCCGCCGCTGCTCGCCTGAGTCTCGCCGCCCGGCGAACTTACGCCGCGCCTCCGCCGGACCTCGTCGTGCGGAGAGTTCCTGCAGCATCTTCTTCAGGCGCACTGCATTCTTGCTTCTTCTTGACCTTCACCGCCTCGCCGTCGGCAGAGCTCACCGGCGACCGCAGGCCTGTTCTTTCGCCGGAGAAAGTCTTCCTCATCAACTGCGACACTCCAGGTCAGTTCAAATCTTGCTTTGTTTGCCATTTGCTGGCTTTCCAGATCTGGGGTCTACGGTGTTCTTATTTCTTCCTTTTTCTTTGGTTTTTCTCTTACTCGTAGATCTTCACGCGGGGGTCAAGTGTGGGATTTCTGTTTCTTTTGCCTCCCATCCAATGTCTGACGAGGAATCTTCCTCCGCATCTTCCTCTTCTTCTTCCGCTAGCCATAGCAAACAATCTTCTGGTGAATCTACATCTTCAGATTCGATGAGGACAGATCCCGGCAACCAGCAGGAATCCGGTAGTGAGCAAGGTTCCGGTAGCCATCAAGACACCGGTAGCCCTCAAGATGCCGGTGGCTCCCAAGATGCCGGTAGCTCCCAGGATGCCGGGAGTCATCTAGAATCCGGTAGCTCCAGCCAAGCATCCGGCAGCCACCTTGGGACGAGTGGCTCTGGCGAAACTTCAAGTAGCTCTAGCCAATCTTCCGGCGAGGAGCCTTCCCCAGTTACACGCGGAGCCTGGATGGGTTCCAACGTTACTAAGTACGAGATAGATTGGTTGTACCGGTCCCGCAGGATCCCGGAAGGAGTCACTTGCCGGATTCCCGATGATGAGATAACACCGAAACCGCGGGACGGTGAACGTGTTGTTTTTCTTGCTCACTTTGAGCGTGGCTTCGGCCTTCCTCCCTCTTCTTTTTTCCTTGATCTTTTAGATTTTTACAAACTCCAACCTCATCATCTTCCTGGCAACTCCGTCTTTTACCTCTCCTGCTACACCACCTTTATGGAGGCCTACATCGGCATTCGTCCCACTCGTGAGACGTTTGCCCGCTTCTTTGCTCTTCGGATTAATTCCGTTCAGGGCTTAGATATTCCTGCGCCCAAGCCCCCCGTGCAATGCGGGTCTTGTATCATCAGCTCCCGTCAAGGGAGCCCCTTTTTTAAGTTCTCCGGCCTGGAGTCTTGCCGGTGCTGGCAAGGAACATTTTTCTATGTGAAGAACAACGGCCGTGCAGATCTCATCCGCCTGCCTCCTTTCGATCCGGCGCCGCCCGCGAAAACCAACTGGAGCTACAATCCGAAGGAGGCTCATAACGAGACCAACCGGATTATACGCTTCATGAAGCAGAAGATGAAGGACACCGGCATCTGCTCTGATGATATCATCCGCACTTTTATCTCGCGCCGGGTGCTTCCTCTGCAGCGCCGTGAGCACCGGATGAGTGAGATGTACGGCCCTGGCGATCCTACCAAGATCACAGGCCTTCCCCTTAGCAAGAAGGATGTTGTCCTCAAGGCTAGGCAGATTTGCCAAACTGCCATGCCTTTTAACTGGGAATGGGGCTTCCTTCCCTTCAGCACTACTAACCCTCCGACCCAAGAAGTAAGGGACTATGCGATTGGGGTTGTTCCTTGCCGGTAACCTTTTGCTTTTGCTTATTTTCTTTTTCATGTTTCAGGCCAAGGACCGCTTCCCCCTCATCGAGGCCGAGCGGCGAGGAATTTGCCGGAAGCGCGCCCTCGACTCCTTCGACCCAGATCCTTACATTTTCTGGAAGGATCTGAAGATGGGCAAGACCCCGGCATCTCGTCTGGGCCGATCTCCGCCAAAGCCAACCGGGTCCTCTGATGACCTGGTTACGCTTGAGGTATTTTCTTTTCCGGTTTTTCCGTTATCATTTTCCTCCGAGTTGTTTCTTAGCCTTGTTCAATTTATAGATCCATGAGCACGTGCCGCCCCTGCGCGCTGAGGCCAGCCAAGAGTTTGTGGACAAGCTCATGGCCCAGGGCCAAAAGAACAAGCGGTCGCCATCGGACGACGGCTCCAGCCAGGCCCCTCCCTCCAAGCGCTTCCGGACTGAAGACCTGGGGGAGAAGAAAGTGGGGGTGCGCCGCTACGCGCGCAAGCAGATGCCAACCGCCTCCGGGTAAGTTTTTTATTTCCTGGCTTGCCTCTTTTTTGCCAAGTTCTTTTTCCGGTTGCTTTCTTCCAACCACCTCTCTTTCTTTTTCTTAGCCCTGCGCTCAAGCTTGGCCCAAGGCCGTCAGAATCCGAGGGTTCCGCAAGGACCTCGACTCCTCCTCACTCAAGCCCGGCACCACCTGGTGCCGGTAACACCTCTGCCTCCCTTTCGGGGGGCAAAACAAGTTCGGGGCGTGCGGCCCCTTCATCATCAGATCACCGCACGGAGGAGGATCCTTCCTTCTTCCCCGAGAACCAAGACACCGGCACCAGCAACATCGGTGCCGGAGAAGAAGAAGCTGCCGGGCAGGCGGAGCCTCCAGCTCCTCCTGCCCTTGAGAAAAAGACAACTCCCGCGCCGGAATCCTCCGCGCCGGGAAGCTCCAACTCGGGTGGTGCGTCTACCGCTCCCCCTTCTCCACGGACCATCCTTATGCCGCCGCCAAGTGCTCCTGGCGCTCAGCCTTTCGGGGCCGCTTCTGCCGCGCCACCGCCCAGGACCTCCAGGCTTATCAAGGGAAAGGCGACGGCTCCCAGCGCCTCTTCTGCGGGCCAGCAGCCCCTGGTGCTGCACGTCTCCAAGGCCGCCCAGAACACTGTCACCAAGGCCACCGGTCTTCTTGGCCGCATCACTGACTTTAAGCGCCGAGGCCAGGATCTGGGGCACCTTCTGCCCTACGCCCAGAAGTGGAACGCCGCGGACATCACTCCGGCGACCCGCGGCTTGGGCAAGGACAGGCAGCCGGCACCTGACCCCGTTGGGAACCGCTCTTCTGAGGAGCACTTCACGCGGCTCCGCTGCGCCGTAAAGAAGCCTGGACAGCGCGTGGTACGACGCCACGAACAATCTGATGGTACGTTTTACTATCTTTTCTCAATTGCCGGTTTCCTTTCTTCCGGAGTCTTTTATCTTTTACTTTCATGCCGGTTTCTCTCTTCTATCTTCCCAGTCCCCGAGTTTTGTGGTGAAAGCGTAGCTTTTAGGACAAAACTTAAACTTTTTTAAGAACTTAGCGCAAAACCGGCATTGCCAGTCCCCGAGCTTCGGGTTAAGAACTCTGTTCTTAGCGCGAAACTTTACCTTAGAACGCGCGAAACCGGCATTACCAGTCCCCGAGCTTCGGGTTAAGAACTCTGTTCTTAGCGCGAAGCTTTACCTTAGAACGCGGGAAACCGGCATTGCCAGTCCCCGAGTTTTGTGGTGAAAGCGTAGCTTTTAGGACAAAACTTAAGCTTTAAGAACTTAGCGCAAAACCGGCATTGCCAGTCCCCGAGCTTCGGGTTAAGAACTCTGTCCTTAGCGCGAAACTTTACTGATCTTTTTTGCTTTGAACAGCTCACGGGCGACGCTCGGAAGACCCTCTTTGAGGAGCTCTTGTGGGAGCATCGGGAGCTTGTGGAGGCACACGACAAGTGCCAAGGTATACTTTTGCTCTGCCGGCATCTTTCTTACCGGAACCTTTTTTTTTTTTTTTTTTCTTTCTAACACTTGTAATTTCTTCTTGCTAGTGCTCCCGGAAGCTTCCATTGATGCTCTCAAAGAGCAGCTCGCCAACGCCCAACGTACGACTTTGCTTTTTCCTTCCGCTAACTTGTCCTTACTTTGAACTTTACCGACACCTTCTTGTTTACACTTTCCTTTCCATGTTGCAGTGGAGAAGGAGCAGGTGATCAAGCAAGCATCGGGAAGAGCTGAGCGCGCAGAAGACCAGCTACCGGGAGCTTAAGTCCCGGCTTATCCAGGCTGGGTCTTGAGCATGCCAAGATCCTCGAAGCCGCTGAAGCCGACGCAGCGGCCAAGATGAACGAGGCTCGGAGAACGCTAGCAACGCCACCGTGGTGCTGCAAGCTGAGCTGGAGGAGCTGGCCAAGGCCCGGAAGGCTGCCGAGGAGAAGGTCGCGCGGTTGGAGGAGGAGCATAAGGAATGCAATCAGCTGATCCTCCAAACCGACCACCTTGCCCATCGTGAGCTCTCTGACTAATGCATATAAGCCATTTTTCCTCCGGCCTCATTTTCTTTTCGCTATCTTTTCTTCCGGTCTCTTTTTCTTCCGGATTCTTTTCCTTAGCCCTCTTTCTTCTTTGCACAGGCCTCTTCCCGGACTCCCAGACTTATGCTGTTAAGAAGGTCAACGCGCGCCGCCCTAACCAGAGCCAAGCGAGTCTCGCCGTGCCATGGACGCCCAACGACCATCTGGTCGCGCTTAACGCGCGGGTGTCTCATATGCGCGCCATTTGTTGGAGATATGCCCAAGAGGCAATAATAAAAGTGGTTATTATATATCTTTATGTTTATGATAAAAGTTTATATACCATGCTATAATTGTATTAACCGAAACATTGATACATGTGTGATATGTAAACAACAAAGAGTCCCTAGTAAGCCTCTTAACTAGCTTGTTGATTAATAGATGATTAGTTTCATAATCATGAACATTGGATGTTATTAATAACAAGGTTATATCATTGTATGAATGATGTAATGGACACACCCAATTAAGCGTAGCATAAGATCACGTCATTAAGTTATTTGCTATAAGCTTTCGATACATAGTTACCTAGTCCTCATGACCATGAGATCATGTAAATCACTTATACCGGAAAGGTACTTTGATTACATCAAACGCCACTGCGTAAATGGGTGGTTATAAAGGTGGGATTAAGTATCCGGAAAGTATGAGTTGAGGCATATGGATCAATAGTGGGATTTGTCCATCCCGATGACGGATAGATATACTCTGGGCCCTCTCGGTGGAATGTCGTCTAATGTCTTGCAAGCATATGAATAAGTTCATAAGAGACCACATACCACGGTACGAGTAAAAAGTACTTGTCAGAGACGAGGTTGAACAAGGTATAGTGTGATACCGATGATCAAAACCTCGGACAAGTAAAATATCGCGTGACAAAGGGAATTGGTATCGTATGTGAATGGTTCATTCGATCACTAAAGTCATCGTTGAATATGTGGGAGCCATTATGGATCTCCGGATCCCGCTATTGGTTATTGGTCGGAGTGAGTACTCAACCATGTCCGCATAGTTCGCGAACCGTAGGGTGACACACTTAAAGTTGGATGTTGAAATGGTAGAACTTGAATATGGAATGGAGTTCGAATATTTGTTCGGAGTCCCGGATGTGATCCCGGACATCACGAGGAGTTCCGGAATGGTCCGGAGAATAAGATTCATATATAGGATGTCATTTTATGTGAATAAAATGATGCGGAAGGTTCTATGGAAGGTTCTAGAAGGTTCTAGAAAAGTCCGGAAGAAACCACCAAGGAAGGTGGAGTCCACATGGGACTCCACCTCCATGGCCGGCCAACCCTAGTGGGGGAGGAGTCCCAAGTGGACTCCCCCTTAGGGGGCCGGCCAACCCCCCTATGGAAGGTGGAATTCCCACCTCTAGTGGGAGGGAAGGTTTCCCACCATATGGAAGGTTTTGGGTTCGGGTCTTATTCGAAGACTTGTAGTCCAACACTTGGGGCTTCCACCTATATATAGAGGGCCAAGGGGAGGGGGCCGGACACACCAAAGCCTCAAGCTTGGCCGCCCCCCATAGTGGCCGGCCACCCCCTCTCCCCAAACCCTAGCGCCCCGCTCCTCCACCATATCCCGCACGCTTAGCGAAGCTCCGCCGGATTTCTCCACCGCCACCGACACCACGCCGTCGTGCTGTCGGATTCAAGAGGAGCTACTACTTCCGCTGCCCGCTGGAACGGGGAGGTGGACGTCGTCTTCATCAACAACCGAACGTGTGACCGAGTACGGAGGTGCTGCCCGTTCGTGGCGCCGGAACCGATCGTGATCAAGATCTTCTACGCGCTTTGCAAGCGGCAAGTGAACGTCTACCGCAGCAACAAGAGCCTCCTCTTGTAGGCTTTGGAATCTCTTCAAGGGTGAGTCTCGATAATCCCCTCGTTGCTACCGTCTTCTAGATTGCATCTTGGCTTGGATTGCGTGTTCGCCGTAGGAAAATTTTTGTTTTCTATGCTACGTTATCCTACAAGTGGTATCGAGCCGTGTCTATGCATAGATGGTTGCACGAGTAGAACACAATGGTTTGTGGGCGTTGATGCTCTTGTTATCTTTAGTTGAGTACTTTGCATCTTTGTGGCATAGTGGGATGAAGCGGCTCGGGCTAACTTTACATGACCGCGTTCATGAGATTTGCTCCACGCTTGACATGCAACTTGTATTGCATAAGTGGCTTTGCGGGTGTCTCGTCTCTCCTACTATAGTGAAGATTCAATTTACTCTTCTATTGACAACACTAGTATCACCGTTGTGGTTCATGTTCGTAGGTAGATTGGATCTTGCTCGAAAACCCTAAACCACGTAAAATATGCAAACCAAATTAGAGAACGTCTAACTTGTTTTTGCAGTGGTTTGGTGATGTGATATGGCCATAATGTGATGATGAATATGTATGAGATGATCATTATTGTATTGTGGCAACCGGCAGGAGCCTTATGGTTGTCTTTAAATTTCATGTTGAGTAGTATTTCAAAGTAGTTGTAATAGTTGCTACATGGAGGACGATCATGAAGACGGCGCCATTGACCTTGGTGCTTCGCCGACGATGATGGAGATCATGCCCGTTGATGATGGAGATCATGTCCGTGCTTTGGAGATGAAGATGAAAGGCGCAAAGACAAAAGGGCCATATCATATCACATATGAACTGCATGTGATGTTAATCCTTTTATGCATCTTATTTTGCTTAGATCGCGACGGTAGCATTATAAGATGATCCCTCTCACTAAAATCTCAAGATAATAAAGTGTTCATCCTTAGTAGCACCGTTATCAAGTCTTATCGTTTCGAAGCATCTCGTGATGATCGGGTGTGATAGATTCGATAAGTACATATAACGGGTGCAAGACAGTTTGCACATGCGGATACTAAGGTGGCCTTGACGAGCCTAGCATGTAAAGACATGGTCTCGGAACACGTGATACCGAAAGGTAGAGCATGAATCATATGATTGATATGATGAACACTTTGAGTGTTCGCCATTGAAATTACATCTTGTCTCGTGATGATCGGGCATAGGTGTGATGGATTTGGTTCGTGTGATCACTAAGACAATGCGAGGGATATTGTTTTGAGTGGGAGTTCACCTAGATTTTTAATTATGTAGAATTAAAATTTGAACTCAATTTGTCATAAACTTAGTCTAAACTATTGCAAATATGTTGTAGATATGGCGTCCTCAATCAATTTTAACCAGCTTCCTAGAGAAAGAAAAGCTTAAGAGCAACGGTAGCAACTTCACCGACTCGGTTCCGTCATGTGAGGATCTTCCTCAATGGCGGAAATCTGCAATATGTGCTTGATGCACCGCTAGGTGACCCTCCTGCTAAACTGAAACCGATGAAGTAAAGAATGTTTACATGACTCGAAAACTCGGTACTCTCAAGTTCGGTGTGCCATCTTATGCAGTCTGGAATCCGATCTTCAAAAACGTTTTGAGCACCACGATCCTCATGAGTTGATAAAAGAGTTGAAGACTATTTTTGAGACTCATGCGGCCGTGGAATGCTATGAAGCATCGAAACACTTTTTCAGCTGTATGATGGAAGAAGGCAGCTCCATTAGTGAGCACATGCTCGTTATGACCGGCATGCGAAGAAACTCGTTGACTTGGGAATAGTGATTCCTAACGGATCGGGGATTAATCGTGTCCTTCAATCACCGCCACCAAGTTACAAGAACTTTGTGATGAACTACAATATGCAGTAACATGAACAAGGAGTTTCCGAACTCTTTGGCATGCTAAAAGCTGCTGAGATTGAGATCAAGAAAGAGCACCAAGTGTTGATGGTCAACAAGACCACCAGCTTCAAGAAACAGGGCAAGTCTAAAGGCAAGAACAAGAAGAGTGGCAAGAAAGCTGCCACGCCTCCTGTGAAACCTAAGTCTGGCCCTAAGCCTGATGCTGAGTGTTATTACCGCAAGGAGAAGGGACACCGGAAGCGTAATTGCTCCAAGTATTTGGCGGATCCGAAGAGCGGCCTTATCAAGAAGAAGAAAGAAGGTATATCTCGATATACATGTTATAGATGTTTATCTCACTAGTTCTCGTTCTAGTACCTCGGGTATTTGATACTCGGTTCGGTTGCTCATATTTGTAACTCGAAACAGGAACTAAAGAATAAACGACAACTCGCTGAAAGATGAAGTGACGATGCGCGTTGGAAACGGATCCAAGGTCAATGTGATCGCAGTCGGGACACTTCCTCTACATCTACCTTCGGGATTAGTTTTAAGCCTAAATAATTGTTATTATGTACCCGCGTTGAGCATGAACATTATATCAGGATCTTGTTTAATGCAAGACGGTTATTCATTCAAGTCCGAGAATAATGGTTGTTCTATTTTTATGAATAATATCTTTTATGGTCGAGCACCACAAAAGAATGGCTTATTTCTGTTAGATCTCGATAGTAGTAATACGCATATACATAACATTGATGCTAAGCGAATTAAATTGAATGATAATTCTACTTATATGTGGCACTGTCGTCTTGGTCATATTGGAGTGAAACGCATGAAGAAACTCCATACCGATGGATTACTTGAATCACTTGACTTTGAGTCACTTGATAGATGCGAAGCATGTCTGATGGGAAAAATGACTAAGACTCCATTCTCTGGTATGATGGAGCGAGCTACTGACTTATTGGAAATCATACACACAGATGTATGTGGACCAATGAGTGTAGCATCGCGCGGTGGTTATCGTTATGTTCTAACCTTCACAGATGATTTGAGTAGATATGGGTATATCTATTTAATGAAACATAAATCCGAAACTTTCGAGAAGTTTAAGGAATTCCAAAGTGAAGTAGAAAATCAACGTAACAAGAAGATTAAATTTCTACGATCCGATCGCGGAGGTGAATATCTGAGTTATGAGTTTGGCATGCATTTAAAGAAATGCGGAATACTTTCACAATTGACACCGCCGGGAACACCACAACGAAACGGTGTGTCCGAACGTCGTAATCGAACTCTCTTAGATATGGTTCGTTCTATGATGTCTCTTACCGATTTGCCGTTATCATTTTGGAGTTATGCATTAGAGACAACCGCATTCACTTTAAATAGAGCACCATCAAAATCCGTTGAAACGACGCCGTATGAATTATGGTTTAATAAGAAACCTAAGTCAGTCGTTCCTAAAAGTTTGGGGTTGCGAAGCCTATGTAAAAAAGTTACAACCGGACAAGCTAGAACCCAAAGCGGAGAAATGCGTCTTCATAGGATACCCTAAGGAAACTATAGGGTACACTTTCTATCACAGATCCGAAGGCAAGATCTTTGTTGCTAAGAACGGAACCTTTCTTGAGAAAGAATTTCTCACTAAAGAAGTGACCGGAAGAAAAGTAGAACTCGATGAGATTGAAGAATCTCTACTCGTTGATCGTAGTAGCGCAAGCATCGGAAAATGTTCCCGTACCACCTACACCGGCAACATGAGGAAGCTAATGATAATGATCATGAAACTTCAAATGAGACAGACTATCGAACTCGCAGATCGACAAGGGATCGTGCCACTCCGCATTGGTATGATCCTTGTCTAAATGTCATGATTGTGGATAACAATGATGAAGACCCCGCGACGTATGAAGAAGCGATGATGAGCCCAGATTCCAACAAATGGCAAGAAGCCATGAAATCCGAAATGGGATCCATGTATGATAACAAAGTATGGACTTTGGTAGAATTACTCGATAGCCGCAAGGCTGTCGAGAATAAATGGATCTTCAAAAGAAAAACAGATGCCGATGGTAATATTACTATCTATAAAGCTCGACTTGTCGCAAAGGGTTTCCGACAAATTCAAGGTGTTGACTACGATGAGACTTTCTCACCTGTAGCGAAGCTAAAATCTGTGAGGATTTTGTTAGCAATAGCTGCATTTTTCGATTATGAGATTTGGCAGTATGGATGTCAAAACGGCGTTCCTTAATGGAGACATTGAGGAAGAGTTGTATATGGTACAACCCAAAGGTTTTGTCGATCCTAAAAATGCCGACAAAGTATGCAAACTTCAGCGTTCAATCTATGGACCGAAGCAAGCATCAAGAAGTTGGAACCGACGCTTTGATAAAGTGATCAAAGACTTCGGGTTTATACAAGTGTCATGGAGAGGCCCGTATTTACAAGAAAGTGAGTGGGAGCTCTGTAGCATTCCCGATATTATATGTAGATGACATATTATTGATTGGGAATGATATAGAACTATTAAGCAGATGTAAAGGGTTATTTGAATAATAGTTTTTCAATGAAAGACCTTGGTGAAGCATCATATATATTAGGCATCAAGATTTATAGAGATAGATCAAGACGTCTAATAGGGCTATCACGCAGTACATACCCGGACAAGATTCTGAAGAAGTTTAGAATGGACGAAAGTAAGAAAGGATTCTTACCTATGTTACCGTGCAAGGTCTTGAGTAAGACTCAAGGACCGGCTACGGCAGAAGAAAGAGAAAGGATGAGTCAGATCCCCTATGCCTCGGCGAGTAGGCTCTATCATGTATGCCATGCTATGTACAAGACCGGATATAGCACATGTCGTTAGTTTGACTAGCAGATATCAAAGTGATCCAGGGATAGAACATCGGACAGATGGTCAAGAATATCCCGAAGTACTTGAAAAGAACTAAGGATATGTTTCTTTGTTATGGAGGTGACCAAGAGCTCGTTGTAACAAGTTACACCGATGCAAGTTGGAACACTGATCCTGATGACTCTAAGTCACAGTCTGGGTACGTGTTTATATTGAATGGTGCTGCAGTAAGTTGGGCAAGCTCGAAGCGATGCACGGTGGCGAAATCCTCAACGTAATCGGAGTACATAGCGGCTTCGCAGGCTTCATCGAAGCGGTATGGATGAAGAGGTTCATTGTAGAGCTCGGTGTGGTTCCTAGTGCATTGGACCCACTAGTCATCTACCGTGACAACATGGGTGCCATTGCCAATGCACAAGAACCAAGGTCACACAAGAGGCCGAAGCATATCAAGCTGCGTTACCACTCGATTCGCGAGTACATCGAAGATGGAGAAGTAAAGATTTGCAAAGTACACACCGATCCGAATGTAGCAGATCCGTTGACTAAAGCTCTCCCTAGGGCAAAGCATGACCAACACCGGAATGCCATGGGTGTTAGGTACCTTACAATGTAATCTAGATTATTGACTCTAGTGCAAGTGGGAGACTCGTTGGAGATATGCCCAAGAGGCAATAATAAAAGTGGTTATTATATATCTTTATGTTTATGATAAAAGTTTATATACCATGCTATAATTGTATTAACCGAAACATTGATACATGTGTGATATGTAAACAACAAAGAGTCCCTAGTAAGCCTCTTAACTAGCTTGTTGATTAATAGATGATTAGTTTCATAATCATGAACATTGGATGTTATTAATAACAAGGTTATATCATTGTATGAATGATGTAATGGACACACCCAATTAAGCGTAGCATAAGATCACGTCATTAAGTTATTTGCTATAAGCTTTCGATACATAGTTACCTAGTCCTCATGACCATGAGATCATGTAAATCACTTATACCGGAAAGGTACTTTGATTACATCAAACGCCACTCGCGTAAATGGGTGGTTATAAAGGTGGGATTAAGTATCCGGAAAGTATGAGTTGAGGCATATGGATCAATAGTGGGATTTGTCCATCCCGATGACGGATAGATATACTCCGGGCCCTCTCGGTGGAATGTCGTCTAATGTCTTGCAAGCATATGAATAAGTTCATAAGAGACCACATACCACGGTACGAGTAAAGAGTACTTGTCAGGAGACGAGGTTGAACAAGGTATAGTGTGATACCGATGATCAAAACCTCGGACAAGTAAAATATCGCGTGACAAAGGGAATTGGTATCGTATGTGAATGGTTCATTCGATCACTAAAGTCATCGTTGAATATGTGGGAGCCATTATGGATCTCCGGATCCCGCTATTGGTTATTGGTCGGAGTGAGTACTCAACCATGTCCGCATAGTTCGCGAACCGTAGGGTGACACACTTAAAGTTGGATGTTGAAATGGTAGAACTTGAATATGGAATGGAGTTCGAATATTTGTTCGGAGTCCCGGATGTGATCCCGGACATCACGAGGAGTTCCGGAATGGTCCGGAGAATAAGATTCATATATAGGATGTCATTTTATGTGAATAAAATGATGCGGAAGGTTCTATGGAAGGTTCTAGAAGGTTCTAGAAAAGTCCGGAAGAAACCACCAAGGAAGGTGGAGTCCACATGGGACTCCACCTCCATGGCCGGCCAACCCTAGTGGGGGAGGAGTCCCAAGTGGACTCCCCCTTAGGGGGCCGGCCACCCCCCCTATGGAAGGTGGAATTCCCACCTCTAGTGGGAGGGAAGGTTTCCCACCATATGGAAGGTTTTGGGTTCGGGTCTTATTCGAATACTTGTAGTCCAACACTTGGGGCTTCCACCTATATATAGAGGGCCAAGGGGAGGGGGCCGGACACACCAAAGCCTCAAGCTTGGCCGCCCCCCATAGTGGCCGGCCACCCCCTCTCCCCAAACCCTAGCGCCCCGCTCCTCCACCATATCCCGCACGCTTAGCGAAGCTCCGCCGAATTTCTCCACCGCCACCGACACCACGCCGTCGTGCTGTCGGATTCAAGAGGAGCTACTACTTCCGCTGCCCGCCGGAACGGGGAGGTGGACGTCGTCTTCATCAACAACCGAACGTGTGACCGAGTACGGAGGTGCTGCCCGTTCGTGGCGCCGGAACCGATCGTGATCAAGATCTTCTACGCGCTTTTGCAAGCGGCAAGTGAACGTCTACCGCAGCAACAAGAGCCTCCTCTTGTAGGCTTTGGAATCTCTTCAAGGGTGAGTCTCGATAATCCCCTCGTTGCTACCGTCTTCTAGATTGCATCTTGGCTTGGATTGCGTGTTCGCCGTAGGAAAATTTTTGTTTTCTATGCTACGTTATCCTACACCATTGACCGCAACTTATCTGATATCCCTGATGTAGCTTCCCAGCTCTTCAGGACTCTCTGGCCTGGCGAGGTGGTGCCGGACACTTTCTCTCTGATCAGCGATCGCCTCAAGGGCGCCGGCAGGAGGATCCGCGAATGGCAGTGCTCTGCTGCCCGCGCTGGAGCAGACTCTGTCCTTCGCGTCGCCTGCTCCTGGTACCCGGAGCTCGACCTGGATGCCCTCACCGGAGTGCGCGAAGGCGCGGAAACCGATCTGGACCCGATCCTCACCGCCAAGCGGCAGGATCGCGCGTACCGCATCGCGGAGTACGCCGAAATGCGCACCTTCATCCCTCCACCTCACGGCGTTCAAGATTATCTTGATGAGGAGGAGGATGAAGCCGAGGAGGAGCCTCTGGATGATGCTGGTGCTGGCGACGCTCCCCCTGAAGCTCCTGCTGCCTGATCTTCTTCCCTAAGATTTACCTGTCATGCCCTTTGGCCCTGTGTGGCTTAAAACAATCTTTTGTTAAATTCTGCCCCGGTATGCCGGGGCTTATGATGTAAAACTTTAAGTTCGCTTGTGGTTGACGTACAACTTTTGTGCCGGTAAGTTATACCGGTAGCTAATTATTTTAGACTCGCCTTAGCATTTTCGTGTTTGGTTCTGCTTTTATCCTGTACTTGCAAAGATTTCCAAATTGTTTCTGCATCCAATCCGATGCACACTTGGTTCTTTTGCCTTGACTCTGCCTGCCTTCTCTGGGCGTTCTTTGGCATATGAGCACAAGGTTCTTTCACCAAACAAGCATTTTCTTGAACTTAGAAATAATTCGAAATTTTGCAAAAAACCGGTATGACCGGGGTTAGTTAAATTTTTCCGGATTGTTCTTTCCCGGTTTCCCTCTCCACGGTTCGTGTGCTTATCCCCTACCGGTTTATCTTGCTTGCCATGAAGCCAAGTTATGGACAGCAGCAGAGTCGAAGACTCCGGTAGGGTTTAGCACACTACTAAACCGGAAAGAAAAAACGTTCAATAAGCAACCGGTAACGGAAAAAATAGACATGTTCCATGCAATCTAAACAAGACAAGTCCCCGAGATTCATTCGAGGTTCCGACATCTTTTATTCATAGCATGTAAGGTACAAAAAGGAACTTCTTACAGCACAACTTCAAGAGTAGAAAGGACGCAACAAGGCTACGTTCCATGGGCGTTTGGTTTCGTCTCCTGATCTGTCCGCCTTTCCCTTCTTCCATTCCTGCGCATCGATTAGGTAGTATGCATCATTGTGGAGAGCCTTGCTCACAATGAAAGGTCCTTCCCATGGAGGGGACAGCTTGTGTCTGCCTTCAGGTGCGCCGCACCAGGCGTAAAACCAGGTCTCCTTCTCGGAATACCCTCGGGTTTACCTTCCGGCTATGATAGCGTCGGAGGTTCTGCTGGTAAATGGATGTTCTTGCCAAAGCTAGCTCTCTTGCTTCTTCTAGCAAGTCTACATCATTTTCTCTGGCCTCTTTTACCTCTTCTTCGGTATAGAGCTGCACCCTTGGTGAGTCATGGAGAATGTCGGTTGGTATGACCGCTTCTGCTCCATAAACCATGAAGAATGGTGTGTATCCGGTAGACCGGTTCGGAGTTGTTCTTAGACTCCAGAGTACCGATGGTAGCTCATCGATCCAACATCCCGGCGACTTTTCCATTGCATCAATGAGTCTTGGTTTGATACCGGAAAGTACCAAAGCATTTGTCCTTTCAACTTGACCATTGCCTTGCGGGTGCGCCACTGAGCACAAATCCAGCCGGATGTTTTTGCTTTCACAAAACCGCTTGAACTCTCCTTGGGCAAAGTTCGTGCCATTGTCAGTTATGATACTGTGTGGGTATCCATATCGCAGGATTACATCTTTCAGGAATTTTACTGCCGTGTGGCCATCACACTTTGCGATAGGCTTCACCTCCAGCCACTTGGTGAATTTATCCACCATTACTAAGATGTGGGTCATGTTTCCCCTTGCGGTTTTGAACGGTCCAACCATGTCCAGGCACCAAACAGCGAAAGGCCAAGTTAGCGGTATGGTTTTCAAGCCGGATGCTGGGGTATGGTTTTGCTTAGCGTACCTCTGGCAGCCATTGCATTTCCTTACCAAATCCTCAGCATTGTCCAAGGCTGTGGGCCAGTAGAACCCATGCCGGAACACTTTTGCTACCAACGCCCTTGAAGAAGCATGGTGCCCGCATTCTCCTCGATGAATTTCCTCAAGCATTTCTCTTCCTTCTTCCGGCTCCACACACCTTTGGAGGACACCGGTAACACTTCTCTTGTACACCTCGCCATTGATGATGGTGTAAGCTTTGGATCTTCTCTGTATCCTTCTTGATTCATTTTCGTCAACCGGCAAGGTGCCGTTGATCAGGAATTCCTTAATAGGTTCAACCCAAGATGGCGCCTCTTTAACCACAAACACCGGCATGTCTATGTCCATGCTGTCCACAAGCATTGCCTCTTCCGGCATGGGCGTCGCAGTCCCCGAGTTTACCGGTACAGTCCCCGAGTTTGCCGGAACAGTCCCCGGGTTTCCTTCGTCGATCTCCATTGGCACCACATGTGATTCCGGTACAAAAATTGATTCCGACTCCGGACTTGGTTTGATTGATGGAACCCTCAAGTGCGCCAGAGCTATTCCGGGAGGAATTTCTTGCCTGGACGAACCTAGCTTGGACAAAGTATCCGCGGCCTCATTTTCTGCACGTGGCACATGGTGGAATTCACACCCTTCGAAGAAGCCGGCAATCTTTTGCACATGGAACCGGTATGAGGCCATGTTGGCATCTTTTGCGTCCCAATCTCCGGAACACTGTTGCACCACAAGATCTGAATCACCATAGCAAATGATCCTGAGTGCACCGATTTCTTTTGCGACCTTGAGCCCATGTATCAGAGCTTCATATTCAGCGACATTGTTTGATGCCCTGAAGTGCACTTGTAAAACATACCGGAGATGATCTCCCCTTGGTGAGGTGAGTACCACACCGGCACCTAGGCCCTCCTTGAGCTTGGATCCGTCAAAATGCATCTTCCAGTACTCTATTTTGTGTTCTGGCGGCTTGTATTGTATCTCCGCCCAATCAACCAAGAAATCAGCTAAAGCTTGCGATTTTATGGCATCTCTTCTTTCATACACCGGTACATACGGTGATAGCTGAATTGCCCATTTTGCAATCCGGCCGCTGGCGTCCTTGTTACCCATGATATCGGAGATGGGTGCCTCGCTCACCACCTTCATGGGGTGTTCCTCAAAGTAATGCTTGAGTTTCGTGGCGGCCATGAACACACCATAAGTCATTTTTTGAAAGTGCGGGTAATTTTGTTTTGATGAGGAGAGCACCTCGCTCAGGTAGTATACCGGCCTCTGGACGGTTTTACCTTCCTCTTCTCTTTCCACCACAACCACAACACTAACCACCCGGTTCGTTGCCGCTATATAAAGCAACATAGGTTCTCTTTCCAAGGGTGAGGCCAAAATTGGGGCCGTTACGAGCATGTTTTTCAATTCTTTAAATGCTGCGTCCGCTCGCGTGGTCCAGACGAAAGTGTCCGATTTTCTCATCAAAGCATAAAGCGGCAAGGCCTTTTCTCCTAGCCTGCTTATGAACCGGCTTAGCGATGCCAAGCTTCCGGTGAACTTTTGCACATCTTTCAGTTCTCGAGGGATAGTCATTCTTTCTATCGCCCGGATTTTTACCGGATTGACCTCAATACCCCGGCTTGACACAAGGAAACCAAGCAGCTTGCCGGCAGGGACACCAAAGGTGCATTTTGCCGGATTGAGTTTCATCCGGAACCGCCTTAGGTTATCAAATGTTTGCCGGATGTCATCGATTAAGGTATCTTTTACTTTAGTTTTTATCACGATATCATCCACATACACTTGCACATTTTTTCCGATTTGATCAAACAAGCATTTTTGCATACAGCGCTGGTACGTTGCACCAGCGTTGCGCAATCCAAAAGGCATAGTGACATAACAATAAGCCCCGTGCGGGGTAATGAATGCAGTTTTTATTTGATCTTCTTTTTTCAGAGGGATTTGATGGAAGCCGGAATAGGCATCCAGGAACGACAACAACTCACATCCAGCAGTAGAATCAATCACTTGATCGATTCGGGGCAAAGGGAAAGGGTCTCTTGGGCAAGCCTTGTTGAGATTGGTGTAGTCGATGCACATGCGCCATATTTTTGCAAGTTTTGCCTCCAAGTTCTCATCTTTTTTCTTTTCGACCAGCACCGGATTGGCCAGCCACTCTGTGTGCGTGACCTCCACAATGAAACCGGCTACCAGTAGCTTTGTTACTTCTTCTCCAATGATTTTTCTCCTATCTTCAGCGAACCGGCGCAAAGGTTGCCGCACCGGCTTAGCATCCTTCCGGACGTTTAGAGAGTGCTCAGCCAGCTCCCTCGGAACACCCACCAAATCATCAGTAGACCAGGCGAAGATATTCCGATTCTCACGGAGGAAGCTGACGAGCGCGCTTTCCTATGCTTGACTAAGGCCGGCACCGATACGAACGGTGCGCTCTGGGTAAGCCGGATCCAGCACAATGTTCTTTGTCTCATTTGACGGCTTGAATGTTGGTGAGTCCAAGCTTCCACTCATTGCCGCTAAGCTCAACTTTGAGGACTGAGCCAGCGCAACAGCAGTTTGCATTCTCTTTTTCTCCTCCGCGATCACCAGCGATTCCGCTAGGTTCGATCCGGCAGACGCTGTTTCCATTGAGACTTTGTAGTTTCCCACCACAGTTAGTGGTCCACAAGGTGCCGGCATCTTCATCTTGAGATAGGCCGTATGGGTTGATGCCATGAACGCTGCCAAGGCTGGTCTCCCCAACAAGGCATGGTAGGGACTATCTAAGTCCACCACCTCGAACTCAAGATTCTCAACACGACAATTGTCGCGTCCTCCAAACGACACATCCACCCGAATTTTTCCTATCGGGGCGCAAGACAAACCGGGAACAATTCCATGGAAAGTTGTGTGAGTTGGCTGGAGCATATTTTCTGTTATGCCCAGCGTACGCATGGTGTGCTTGTACATGATGTTTATGCTGCTACCATTATCTATCAGCACCTTGCTGAATTTTACTCGAGTTTCCGGCCCCTTCATGATTGGGTCCACGACGAGAGCGTATCCACCCGGATTCGGCATGACCTTGGGGTGATCCTTGAACGACCAGGTGATTTCCTGATCAGACCACAGCATGTATTTTGGAACTGCCGGCATCACGGCGTTCACTTCCATGGAACGGCGATGCACGCTTTGCCTGTCCATTGGCTCTGTGACAAAGACAACCATGCACAAGTGTGGGTCTTCATAAACATTCCGGCCTAAAGGTGCCGGTGGCGGCGGCTGGTCATTGTTTTGCTCCACCCGGTTAACCTGCTGGTACTGCTGCCTGTTTGGCTGCACCGGTAAGGCGTTTGCTCCAGTGAGCGGTGGTGGAGGTGGTAATTGTTGTTGTTGCTGCATGGGGCCCCCTGGCGCCTGCGCATCTTTTACCGCTCCTCTTTGCATCAAGAACTTGGTCCAAGAACAATCCTTCGTCAAGTGGTTCGACGGGTGATCCGGATTCGGCGTGTGCCACCGGCAAGGTTGGTCCATGGCGGCTTCCATGGTGTATTTCACGGGTTCCTGCCAGTTCTTTTTCTGGCCCCAGGGTTTCTTTTCTACCCACTGCTTCTTAGGACCCACCCACGGCTGCGATCCGGTTTTCTGTCTCTGACTGCCGCTGGCGTCAGAATTTTCTTGCACGGCAGCAACTTGCTGCGATGCGTATCTTCGATCTGGGAAATCTTCCCTTCTTTTGTTATTCCGGTTATCCCGGTATTGCTGCTGATGCGGATTCGACTGCTCCGGCTCAGCCTGTACTGCCGGCTGCATTGGGTCTCCCAATGCATAGCTATCTGCCACACGTATCATCTCTGCTAGAGTTGTGGGCATGCTTCTTTGCAGTCTTTGCCACAAAGGCGATCCTCTCCGGCATCCTTGACTGAACCAAGCTATAGCTTGCGCCTCAATCACTCCTTCACATGTGTTTCTCATTCAGTTCCACCGGGTTAGATAATCCCGGTCTGGTTCTCCTGCACGCTGTTGGCACAGCGCAAGCTGTTGGGGCCGGTTTGGCCTCTTGTAGGTGCTGCTGAAATTGTTCACAAATGCTTCCTCAAAGTCCAACCATCCGTTAATGCTTCCCGCCGGCAAGTTATTTAGCCAGATCCTCGCAGGACCCACAAGGTAGGACGGTATGATTCTTACCGCCCAGCGCCGGTTTACTCCACCACCAGCTACATAGACAGCTGTGACATAATCAGCCAGCCAGTCTTCCGGCTTGGTCGTACCATCATATGTTCTTGTGTCTCGGGGCAACTGGAAATTGCGCACCGGTGGTTCTTCTCTCATGATCCGAGGGCCAAAGCACCTTGGACCAGGAGGTCCTTCACATTCAACTATTGCAGATAGACGTACTCTGTCCAGCCTGTGCCTCGCATCCCGGTCTGGCAAACATCTTTCCCCTAGGCGTTCTCCCAAAGGGTTCCGGTGGACTCTTGTTCGTCCCGCCTCGGAATCCGATTCATCATATTCTTCCAGTTCCGCGGCCCTTGCCTGCCGGTACCCTGGTGGTGGCATCTCTTCATCCACGCACGCCACTCTTGCGGCTTGATAATTCTGCCCGGTTTCATATCTACCGGCATGATTGTTTCCGGCATAGCCTCCCTTGGCATAGCCCCGATCTGCCCCTTGGCTTTTTCTACCGGCATCATATTGCCCGGCTTTTTGTTTTCCGGCAAGAACTGGGTCATACACAGTCATCTGCCGTGCGTTCTTTTCCTTTCTTTTGTCCGGGTGAGGGGACGATGCCTGCCCCTGGGACTTGCTTCCGGCATTCTTTGTTGAACGCGCGGACTTTGAGGCCACTGCCTCGTTCAGCTTAGCCAATTGCTCAGCATTTTGCTGCTCAATCACTTTCAACAGCTCTTGCACACGTTCTTGCTGCTTTGCCAACTCGTCACCGGAAAGAGATTCACATAATGCTACTGCAGCTTTAGCGGCTTTTATAGTTTTATCCGGACTACTGTACTTAGGCTTTTCTATGATGCTCACAGATACAGATGCACTTTTGCCGGCAAGAACTTCTTTGCGCAAATCCTGATCTAGATTGCGAGCTTTAAGCCGGTTTTCCGGCATCCTAGCAGCATGAGCACTAACTGAAGCAAGGCCATGGGCAGCGTTGTACTCACGTAGGGTTAGGTTCAGCTCGCGCTGCGCCCGGATGATGTCAGCACCGCCGGTAGCGGTGGCCTTGCGCGTGGCTTCCAGCCTCCTCCCGAGCCTTTGCCGGGTCGATGTTCTGCGCGATGGGCGTGGCCAGCGTGTTCATCGCCGCTTGAAGAGGTGTTGCCGGTGGTGCTGATGATGCTCCCGCGACGCCGGCGTCACGCTCCAGCGGTGGTTTTGCCGGGCGAGTCGATGCCGCACGTTCAGTTCCTTCCTCCACGGCTCCCTTGCCGGTGTTGACCGCACCAGCCATCATGACCTCCACGCTGCCGGCGGCGCGGCCAGCGCATAGCCATCTTGGTGGATCCGGCGCTACCAGCACCGGCGAGAGGTGCTGGCGCACAGGGACGGTGCCGAGGTAGACGCGGATGCTGCCGAACTCGATGGTGCGGCCGTTCTGCGGGAACTTGCCGCCGTTGGCGAAGCAGCCGGCGTTATCGTTGATGAAGTCCATGTTGTAGATGCGTTCCACGAGCGCGGACACCGTGCGCTCGCCGTTGGTGTCGAGGATGCCCGCCCGAATATGAACTCCAGCAAGCGCCACTTCATGCCCCACGGTGGGCGCCAACTGTCGTCGTGGTGAACGAGCAGATGCCATGGGATGGCTTATCTTGGGGCCGAATGGACGCTAGAGGATTCGGGGGAGGGTTTGTGACTAGATGGACGAACTTCCGGATGCTTTCCTCAGGAACTTGGCCAAGGCCAGAGGTAGAAGAAGAAAGACACAAGGACGAACTCGCTCTAGATCACCATGTTCATTGATCTCAAGACAGGTTACAGGTTGTTCTCCCTTCTGTTGATCGCGCGTATGAAAGATGCTGCCCCCTCTCCTTATATAGGGGAGAGGGTGGCTTACAGAACAAGAAACCCTAATGGGATCTTTGACTAGACAAACTACTTTACAAAGATACTTTATAAAGCTACTTTAATCACAGATGACGCCGGGGTCTTCTTTTAACATGAAGGATGACGTCCTCCGGCTTCTTTGACCGTCATCCTCCTCCTTGTCTTCTAGTCTTCGTTTAAAGCTACTTTGGTTAGCTCATCCTTGTCTTTTAGCTCCCCGACGGAATCTTTGACCGCTCAGCCGGCATGTTCGTCCTTTTGGTGCACCGGTATCTTTCCTTCCCGGTTCCGGTATACCCCTCTTGGGGATACCGGCCTAGCTTCACTTAGCCAAACTCTATTCTCTTATTCCGGCATGAACATTAAACCGGTATCTTGAAGGGCGAGACCATCCGGTATGGCATACCTTTGGCATACCGGGGGTCATCCCCCCAACATTCCTTGCTTCTAAAATGCTTTAATATGATAAACTAACACAATTGCATCTTTGGATCATGAATCAAATCAAGAAAAATAAAGATTTCAACATACATGTGATAATGGTCACTTGGGTGAAAAATATTTTCTTCACCACTTTGCACCCCTGTATTTCTTAAAACCTAAACTAAACTTTGTCAACCAAAGCCATGTCATCCAAGACCATGTCAAGGTGAGTACTTTTCATGTTGACCACCATGGCCGGAGTTGACTAGGTTGACCAGAATTTAATTGCCAAAACAGGATCTGAGAAGAAAAACTAGATCACCTCCATTTTGAAACTTTGCAATTCTTTTCCAAGTTGAGTGCCACCACCACCAAAACCTCACATTAATTATATCATAAAGATTCACCAAAAAGACTTTTGAAATTTGAAAATTTTCTTCATGCGGCCATTATGTCGAACACTTGGCAGGCATAGAATCAAATTTGTGTTACACACATATGTCCACTGGTTTCTTCCCTAAACCACTTTGCAATGGTGATCATTTGCTAGTTCTAGCTCCCCTGCATCACCCTTGTACCTGCCCTGGTCGATTAAAGTGAGAGGAAGGAGGGAATCATCTTAAAACAATTCATGCCGTGGCCATGCCGGCCAACTTGGTGCAACTTTCTCCCTGGCCACTCCCATGTCGTTTCTCCATGTCCATGAGCATCACTGCAACACAAGGACTCAGCCAGTACCCTCCACTTGATCGCCAACGCACGGCAGAGCCTGGAACGAGCGTGCCAAGTTGATGCCAGTACCGTGCCCATGCCGCGGTGAGCGCGCTCTGGAGCGCGCCAGGACGCCGTGCACTCGAACGCGATCGTCCTCGCCCTGCATCCCTACCCTGGCGTCGAGCATCCACTCTAATCTCCCTACGCACTAGACACGCTCAAGCACCGCCCGCAGCCACCGTCGCCGTCGTCCTCGTCGTCGACGTACCGCGGCATCGTAATGATCACGGAAAAACTCGAGCGATTCCGTAGCCCTTTCTCTCGCGCCAATGCGAGTTGAGCATCGCCAGGACACCGCCTATCGATAGCCGTCCTCGCCTTGCCCTTTCGTGCACCACAGGAGCCGCGCCATGGCCGTGCCCTTGCAGCACACTCGGCCTCCTCTCTCCCTCTATAAATAGCGACGATCGGCACCTTCACTCTTCACACAATCCACTCCCCTCACCTCACTGAGACTCCTCCACCAGTCAATTTCACCAGAGCTCGCCGGAGCTGCTCGAATTGCAAGCTCGAGTCCGCCGGAGCCCGCGGAAGCCCTGCTTCAATTGACGCCTCCCCGAGCGCCACAACTGCGCCAGTAGCTTCCTCATCGACGACAGCTTCTCCGCGCACCCTGCCAGAGTCCTGCAACGGCCTGGTAAGCCCTCCGACCCCCTACTGGCGCTGTGAGTTCGCCGGAATCCCGCCGGGGACGACGACGCACACACACCGTAGATCGACGATCTGATCCACAGCCTATCTCACTCGTACCGCTTCGGCGTGTTATGAGGCGCTGACGAGTGGCCCCCACCCTGTCAGCGCAGCCCACCCGCACCCGTTGCTTGCTGGGCCGCGCTGTTTAGTTTAAATCGTTTCGGCCCAGTAGCTTTCCCGCCCAAGCCCAGAATTCAAATAAATGTTTAAACTTAATTTGATTTGTGCTGCAGATGGTTTAGTAAAAATTGAATAGTTTGAAATCTGCCAAACCAAATCTAGGAAACTTTATATCAATGGAAAGCTCATGAAATTATCTAACTAATGCCACTGGCCTCATGTCCAAATTCGTATTACTTTTTAAATGAAAAAAATAACAAGGCAGGGCCTTTGCTAACTTCAAATAATTATTAAAAATAATCTATAAATGATTTTAAGTTGATTCCAATTCTAATAAGTCACAAATGATGTACTCTAATTAATTATGCAATAATATAGCCATGTTATGTGTTTGATCATGGACTAGATCAAATAATATAGCTATGTAGTTAATTCTAGAACCATTCAATTGGGAATTCAAATTTAATGAATAGTATGAGAGCTACTCTCTCATTTAAATCTTGATCCTAAGTAATATAACCAGGGGAAATGACCTAGGCTAATGAACCCCTGATAAGTATTACTTAGAGATTTTAATGCATTTAAAATAATAATATGATAACATGTGTAGTGTAGCACTTTAATTAAATTAGACTCACATATAATAGATATGAAATGTTGACTTGGGTCAACCTATATTTCATACCTGATTATTATATGAAGAGATTAAATCTGATTATGAAGTAATGAGAAGAAATGAATTTCTCTAAGGATCTACCTATCTAAATTTAAGAAATAGGAATAATGAGAGGAAATTATTTTTTCTAATAAATAAGAAATCATCAAATAACTCACCATGCCATGTTTGATTGAAAATAGGACTAGAGTGTGAACTCTTTGAGTGTTCCTAGTTTAGCATATGAGTTTGGTTTAGTATTTATACCTCGTATTCGTATATAGACGCTAGTAACGAGGATTATCAAGAGGAGGAGGCCTACTCCCAAGAAGAGGAAGAGCACTTTGATCACTACTCAGCTCAAGGCAAGCTAACCCTTGCTGAATACAAATGCTTAGCTCTACAAGAGCAAAGGCATCATCACACCTTACTTTTATGTATTACCTATCCCATGTTTCTTATTTAAATTTTACTTTGGTTTATTTATTTCAAAGTACTTTTGATTTATGAGTCACCATGTATAGAATAGACAATACTTGGTTTAGATGAACACTACTCAAGCTAGATAGCACCCCTCATATAGTTGCTATTGCTAAATTATTAAAATTTGACTACTCTAGATGGGAACAAGTGGATTTGATATGAAATTGAAACCTTGGAATATGACCAAGAGAAGATGGTGATTTTTGATATAAACCTGATATGGTTTTGAATGCGATACCTTTCCAATTATACAAGTACCCCCACAATACCCGATTATGGGTAGGGCTTAACTAGAAACTTGTGTATTTTAGTATGGGTTCCCTCTAAACAAGCATCATAGGGGTTACGGTCGAGGCTGCCTCCATATGTAAGAATGATGTGAATATGAGGTGAATGTACGACCCAAGCCACTGTGCGGTTCCCGGGTTAACGGTTGGTTCTCACCGGGAGGCCAAGCTCATGGGGAGAGGTGCCTATACTAGGACATATAAGTGAAAGGTTATGATTGATGATCCGCGTACTGAGTTACGATGATTCGGGGTTATCCTCGACGGATGAAATCAATAGTTGTGGCACAAGAGTACAACCTCTGCAGAGTGTTAAACCTATTCGAATAGCCGTGTCCGCGGTTACGGACGGTTGGAAAGGCCATACTACTTCCGTTATCAGAATTTATGTTGAAATGATAATGGTGATTAATGAATTGTCTTGAATCCCAAATGAATTGTGGGAATGACACTAATGTTCCCACTTGAGTTAGTCTATTAGATAATGAGGATTTTTATTAAATGTTTATCCAAAGAAAACTTGGCTTTATGCAAATAAACTTAGAGCTTAGTACCCCTTTATTATACTTAATATGCTTTACGCTAGTATTAGTTTGCGAGTACTTTAAAAGTACTCATGGCTTTGCCCTGGCTATTCAAATGCCAGACTATGAAGAGGAGCAACAGTGTCAGGATGACGGACAGCAGGACGTCTACGATAACTAGGATTGTCTTCTAACGTCAAGCGTTGCCTGTGGAATATAGAGTCCACTACTACTACGCTTCCGCTACGTATGTGTGATGTTGAACAATCTATTTGTGTAATATTGGATCATGTGATCCCTTGATGTAAGACCTTATGTGTTGTAATAAATGATGACTCTGAACGACTTACTATTATGTCTCGCAAAAACAATCTTCCTGGGATTGCGATGTATGATATAATGGGGCATCCGGACTTAAAAACCCGGGTGTTGACAAGTTGGTATCAGAGCCATTGTTTGACCTTAGAAGACCTTAGTTAGAATGGACGTCCCACAAACTTAGTTTATAATAAAATAGTTATGAAAATACACTCATACCCTTACCTTGAAATTCTTTTTCGAAATAATCCATTTCATTGATTATTACTTAAAATTTTGAACACTGACAATTATTAACTTATTTGTCACTCCCTCTACAGATGGAGCCTATCATCCCGACGGAGCCCTTCCTCCAGACCCAAGTGTACGACTTGGCGAACGGTGGGGATCTGATCTTTGAACGAGATCTGTTCGCTCTCACCGACTTCCTCGGACGCACGCCTCCCGTGTTCTACGGGGGTCAGATCTCGGACAACGGCCAGCTCCAGTGGCTCATCATGGCTAACCTTCCGGGAAAGCCGGAGTCGCCCATGTTCCGCGGATCCGAGTTCTCGCTCGCGAGGCTACCTAGGTGGATGGACTCGCCCATGCTCGCGGGAGTCTCTCGCTCGTCTGTGCGGGCAGAACTCGCTGGCCATCGAAGGGGAACGCTTTGCGCACTTCGCAAGGCACTCCTCTGTTGGTCTGCCCCTCAGCCTGCCGTACCACCCCGTGCTGAGGCACCATGTGGACCACCTCGACTACATGCTGTACGAGACTCGGTCTGCGCTGAGCAACTCCCGCTCCGCCGCCAACCACACTCAGCAGCAGCTGGACCAGTACGCGGATACCATCAAGGTCATCGCGAAGGAGCGCAGGACTCTGCGCCAGCTGGTCGCGAAGAGGGACGCCACCATCCACCGCCTCAAGACCAAGATCGCCGTCCTGAAGGAGACCATCTCCACACAGGTGGAGCAGCTCCAGATCCTGGAAGGAGAAGGCGAGGGGGAGGACATCCAAGGGGATGGCTACTCCTACGTCAGCAACGACAACGACTACGAGCCGGAGGAAGAGGAAGACCAGGACTTCCACCAGCGCCTGCCTGCCGGGATGGACACCACCTTCCCGCTCCGCATCGATGGATAGCTTCCATCTCTCCTTGAGCACCGCGTAGTCTGAGATGTATCGGTCCTTGGTATTCGCCCCTTGTATCGTAGATTGTTGAAAGGGTTCTTCAAACCCTCCGGATTGTTGGCTTGTAATAATTGCTACCTTCATGACTATGTTCGTGTGTGTAATATTTCTATGTTATGAATCAAGTTTTAAATAAGTGTGAGTTTACTCCCCAAAATTAAGCCATAGAAATTTTCCCTCTCATCTTATGATCCATATCTCTGTTCAGATGGCACCTCCCAATCGCAACGCCAACCCGGATGCGCTGACGCAGATACTGCAACAGATGTTGGCTGATCGAGAAGTTGATAGGACTGAAAGGCAAGCTCACCTAGCTGTACTTCAACAGTTAGCACAGAACAACCAAGGCCACGGGAACCATGATCACCCGGGTTCCAAGTTGAAGAACTTTCAGAACACCAATCCACCGGTGTTTAGCAAGACGGAGGAACCACTTGATGCTGATGATTGGCTCCAAACAATGGAGAACAATCTTGAGGTTGCCGGAGTGGAAGATGAGGACAAGGTGCTGTTTGCCACCCACTATCTGGCAGGACCTGCACGTGCCTGGTGGACGAGTGCTCGCGCATTGAATGCGGGGCGACTGATGACTTGGGCAGATTTCAAGCTTAAGTTTAGCAAGTACCATGTGCCACCGGGTCTCATCAAGAAGATGCGGGATGAGTTCCGCGAGTTAAAGCAAGGCCGTCTGACCGTGGTAGAATACCGCGACAGGTTCCTCACCTTGTCAAGGTACGCCCCGGATGAGACTGACACCACCGAGAAGAGGAAGGAGAGATTCCTGAACGGACTGCACGATGAGATGCAGACCGTGTTGGTCAACATCCCCTTTTCTGACCTCGAAGCCCTTGTGGACTCCGCCATCCAAATGGAGGGCAAGCTGAACCAAGCCAATGAAAACCGCAAGCGCCGCATGATGCACCAGAGTGGGCCCAGCAACAACTCCAAGTTTCGCCCTGGCTCAAGCGGAGGATTCACCCCCAGAAACAACAGGCCACCGGCACAGATGTCGCGCCCCGGTTATCAGAACCGGAGCGGAGGAAACCCCAGGACAGGAGGGCACCACCACAACAGCAACAACTTCGTTCACCACAACAACAACTTCAACCGCGCCCCGACAAGAGCCCCTGCCAACCCCAACACCAACACTGCTCCAAGGACAGGGAGCAATGCTATCCCTGTCGCCCCCAAGGACAAGTCCACCATCAACTGCTATGAGTGCGGTGTGGTGGGACACTACTCCAAAGAGTGCCCCCAGAGACTCGCCAAGATGGCCGCCAACACCACTGGCCCTGCTCAGCAGCAACGCCGTGTCGCCAACAACAAGAAGTTCGCCCCCAACAACCCGAACAACCGCAGCGGCCGTGTTATCACCAGAATTTGACCGGATCAGAGGTGGGCCGCGATCAGGATGGACTTGAAGAGTATACATGGAAGAAATACATGAATCGGCCTTGCATACCAAGTTTGGGCTAATTGCCCGTGTATCTGTAACATAGTAGATCGCATCTTAGTTTAGAAAGATAGAGTTTGACCCGTGCACGGTTTGGTGCACGCCTAAATTAGAGAGTCCCCTGGACTATAAATATGTATCTAGGGTTTATGGAATAAACAACCAACGTTCAACACAAACCAATCTCGGCGCATCGCCAACTCCTTCGTCTCGAGGGTTCCTCCGGTAAGCACCATGCTGCCTAGATCGCATCTCGCGATCTAGGCGGCACGAGCTCTGCCTAGTTGTTCATGCGTTGCTCGTGCTCGAAGCCTTTTGATGGCGAGCAACGTAGTTATCATAGATGTGTTAGGGTTAGAATTGTTCTTAGTATCATATGCTTTCGTAGTGCAACCCTTGCGCATCTAGCCGTCCTTGTACCTCATCATGGGTGCAGGGACGGCACCCGCTTGATCATCGTTTAGTAGATCTGATCCGTTACGATCGCTCCTTGATTCATCAAGGATTAGTTTAATATCTCGCAATAGTTAGGCCTTACAAAGGGTTGGAGGATCCAGCGGCATGCGGGTGTAGTTTGCTGCCCCTAGACAGGACGTTCCGAGGATCAACCTAGTGTTGGTTTTTAGGCCTTGTCTAGGGCTGGCTTACGATCACCGTGCGTGAGCGCGAGGCCCAATCGTGAGTAGGATGATCCGATTATGCGGTGAAAACCCCAGATCGTCATGGATCTCATACGCTTTATCTTGATCAAGCAGGACCACCATATATTCGGCCACCTTGGACGAATCATGGGTGGATCGGCTCTATGAGCCGATTCACAGGACAACCTGAGAGCCGATCGAGGCTCGTATTTAATGTGTACGTGTGTGCCCTGCAGGAAACTAAGCGAGGCATCATCCACACCTTCCTGACCAGGTATAGGTCGGTGGCACGCCCTTGCAATTTGCATCGGCGCGCGACCGGGAGGCTTTGCGGGCCGTCGCTCCGAGGGACCGGGCCAGCCGCAGCCCTAGTTGTTCCCGGCTCTACGGTGTTGACCCGCTCACCGCCCGCCGGTGGGTTTCGACGTCAACACATTCCGGCACGCCCGGTGGGACAATCTTCGACATCCACCGCATCGCCATCTACATCTGAGATGGCGGAAGGCACTCCGGTCAAGTACGAGGATCTGACTGACGAGCTCAAGAAGAAGCATGACGAGATCGGCAGTCCTCGAAGCCGAACTCATCGGCATCCGCCGTTAACATGGTGGAGCGCACTTACCCTGGGGGATGCCGGCCAAGAGTCCCGTTCAACGTCAACACGATGGGGCTCGGGCACCATCCCGGTAAGGGCAGAGATGAGGGCAGCTGCTCTCACAGCGACGACACGGAGGAAGCTGCTCCACACGATCGGCCCCGACACCTCCAAAGGGTCCTGGTTACAATCAAGGTGAAGGCCGATTCCAGCGATCGGCCCGCATTATCCGTACAGCATTTATGGACAAACGGGGCGATGCCGATCCGTGTGATCGGCCCCAGGGATTTATGAAGGAACATTGCAAAAACCTTCATCGAGCAAGCAACGTGGAGGCCGATTCCAGCAATCGGCCAAAATTATCCTCACCATACTTTTTGCCTGGATTCAATGACGATCTAAGGGGCAATAGGTTTACGTCGGCTGATGAACTGGAAGAAGTCCACACTGGTCCTAACAGAGCCGACGTTCACATATAGTGCCTTGGCTAACCACAGAGCCGATATCAGCAGTTACCTGGCAGAATCGGCTCGGGGGGCACCTAATCGGATTCCAAAGTACGATACATGTGCAGTGAAAAATTGGGGGCCGATAGGGAAATCGGCGGGCCGATAGGGAAATCGGCCAGTAAAAAAAAAAAAAAAAAGGGGTACGATGAGCTCAAGGCTCTCTTTGAAGCCGATCTAATCGGCTCTTTCGCATCAGGTGGAACGGCTTTACAGCCGAGGGTGCCCTCGACCAAGTAGATCTGTCCACCCCTTCAGAAGAACGGACCAGAGTTCTGCGCCGGGAAGTTAACTACATGGTAGCTCATTCTGTTTGCCGCCATGGCAAAGACAAAGAAGAGAGCAGTCACTCTGGTGGCAAGGACGAAGAGGAGGCCGGTTCGAGCGATCGGCTTCGATATGATGATAAAGGTACAACAATGAAGACGGTATAGAGTCTTATAATGCTTTCAATATGTCTTTTATGTGAGTTTTGCTGTACCGGTTCATACTTGTGTTTGCTTTAAACACCTTGCTAGCCTAAACCTTGTATCGAGAGGGAATACTTCTCATGCATCCAGAATCCTTGAGCCAACCACTATGCCATTTGTGTCCACCATACCTACCTACTACATGGTATTTATCCGCCATTCCAAAGTAAATTGCTTGAGTGCTACCTTCAAAATTCCATCATTCACCTTTGCAATATATAGCTCATGGGACAAATAGCTTAAAAACTATTGTGGTATTGAATATGTACTTGTGCACTTTATCTCTTATTAAGTTGCTTGTTGTGCGATAACCATGTTTCGGGGACGCCATCAACTATTCCTTGTTGAATATCATGTGAGTTGCTATGCATGTCCGTCTTGTCTCGAAGTAAGAGAGATCTACCACCTTAATGGTTGGAGCATGCATATTGTTAGAGAAGAACATTGGGCCGCTAACTAAAGCCATGAATCATGGTGGAAGTTTCAGTTTTGGACATATATCCTCAATCTCATATGAGAATAATAATTGTGGCCACATGCTTATGCATTAAAGAGGAGTCCATTGTCTGTTGTCCATGTTGTCCTGGTATGGATGTCTAAGTTGAGAATAATCAAAAGCGAGAAATCCAAAATGTGAGCGTTCTCCTTAGACCTTTGTACAGGCGACATGGAGGTACCCCATTGTGACACTTGGTTAAAACATGTGCATTGCAAAGATCCGGTAGTCCAAGCTAATTAGGACAAGGTGCGGGCACTATTAGTATACTATGCATGAGGCTTGCAACTTGTGAGATATAACTTTCATAACTCATATGCTTTATTACTACCGTTGACAAAATTGTTTCATGTTTTCAAAATAAAAGCTCTAGCACAAATTTAGCAATCCATGCTTCCCTCTGCGAAGGGCCTTTCTTTTACTTTTATTGTTGAGTCAGTTTACCCATTTCCTTCTATCTAAAAAAGCAAACACTTGTGTTAACTGTGCATTGATTCCTACATACTTGCATATTGCACTTGTTATATTACTTTATGTTGACAATATCCAGAAGATGTACACAAGACTGCATCCAGAGTACCAGGTTCAGTGGGCTTGTTTAAATATGTAGTCATGACATTTAGACTGAAGAACGCTGGTGCAACGTACCAAAGAGCCATGAACTACATATTTCATGATCTGATCGGCAAACTGGTTGAGATCTACATTGACGACGTGGTGGTCAAGTCTGTCTCCGTAGAGGGACACTTGGAGGATTTACGACGCATCCGGGACCGAACTAGGAAATTTGGACTAAGGATGAATCCGAAGAAGCGTGCATTTGGGGTGACGACCGGTCAATTCTTGGGCTTCTTGGTTCATGAACGCGGAATTGAGATCGGCCTAAAAAGTCAGGAGGAAGTGCGCACAATGAAGCCGCCTTCCACGAAAAAGGAACTACAGTGTCAAATCGTGCAGAGAAGTTGAGAAGGCAAGGCATCATGATGAAGGATACTGCGATGGTTCTGCCACGACATGACCCGACGAAGAAAAAGCAGAGTGATTTTGGAATTATCAATTCCAAAACCAGGGGGGCATGTGTTATCACCAGAATTTGACCGGATCAGAGGTGGGCCGCGATCAGGATGGACTTGAAGAGTATACATGGAAGAAATACATGAATCGGCCTTGCATACCAAGTTTGGGCTAATTGCCCGTGTATCTGTAACATAGTAGATCGCATCTTAGTTTAGAAAGATAGAGTTTGACCCGTGCACGGTTTGGTGCACGCCTAAATTAGAGAGTCCCCTGGACTATAAATATGTATCTAGGGTTTATGGAATAAACAACCAACGTTCAACACAAACCAATCTCGGCGCATCGCCAACTCCTTCGTCTCGAGGGTTCCTCCGGTAAGCACCATGCTGCCTAGATCGCATCTCGCGATCTAGGCGGCACGAGCCTGCCTAGTTGTTCATGCGTTGCTCGTGCTGAAGCCTTTTTGATGGCGAGCAACGTAGTTATCATAGATGTGTTAGGGTTAGCATTGTTCTTAGTATCATATGCTTTCGTAGTGCAACCCTTGCGCATCTAGCCGTCCTTGTACCTCATCATGGGTGCAGGGACGGCACCCCGCTTGATCATCGTTTAGTAGATCTGATCCGTTACGATCGCTCCTTGATTCATCAAGGATTAGTTTAATATCTGCAATAGTTAGGCCTTACAAAGGGTTGGAGGATCCAGCGGCATGCGGGGTGTAGTTTGCTGCCCCTAGACAGGGACGTTCCGAGGATCAACCTAGTGTTGGTTTTTAGGCCTTGTCTAGGGCTGGCTTACGATCACCGTGCGTGAGCGCGAGGCCCAATCGTGAGTAGGATGATCCGATTATGCGGTGAAAACCCCAGATCGTCGTGGATCTCATACGCTTTATCTTGATCAAGCAGGACCACCATATATTCGGCCACCTTGGACGAATCATGGGTGGATCGGCTCTATGAGCCGATTCACGGGACAACCCGAGAGCCGATCGAGGCTCGTATTTAATGTGTACGTGTGTGCCCTGCAGGAAACTAAGCGAGGCATCATCCACACCTTCCCGACCAGGTATAGGTCAGGTGGCACGCCCTTGCAATTTGCATCGGCGCGCGACCAGGAGGCTTTGCGGGCCGTCGCTCTGAGGGACTGGGGCCAGCCGCAGCCCTAGTTGTTCCCGGCTCTACGGTGTTGACCAGTCACTGCCCGCCAGTGGGTTTCTGACGTCAACAGGCCGCCTCTTTCATATGAGTGCGGAAGAAGCTCAGGAAGCCCCAGATGTCGTGCTGGGTATGTTCTCTGTTAACTCAATACCTGCAAGAGTGCTGTTTGATTCTGGAGCATCGCATTCATTTGTTACGGAAGAATTTGCATGCACTAGTAAGATTCAACCCATCAGCTTGAAGCATGTCATGGTAGTGCAAATCCCTGGATCAACCACTAAAGCTAGAAAAATTTGCAAAGATGTTCCTATCAGAATTCATGAAATAGACTTTTATGCCAATCTGATTGTTCTGGGAACAAAAGGTTTGGAGGTAGTACTGGGTATGGACTGGATGTCCAAACATCATGGATTGATTGATTGTGCCAAGAAGGCCATCACCATGACTAGTAGCACAGGAGTGTTAGTTGAGCATATCTCAGAAAGGCTGCCCAGAAAATTTACCTGCAACCAGAGTTTAACTAAACCCACCCTGGATCAAATCAGAGTCGTCTGTAGATACTCTGATGTGTTCCCAGATGACCTACCCGGTATGCCCCCGGATCGGGATATCGAGTTTATCATCGAGTTAATCCCCGGAACAGGACCTATAGCCCAGAGAGCTTACAGCATGAACCCGGCAGAATTGGTGGAACTAAAGAAACAACTGGATGATATGTTAGCCAAAGGTTTGATTAGGCCAAGTGCATCACCCTGGAGGTCCCCAGTCTTGTTTGTGGACAAGAAGGATGGTACGATTCGTTTATGTACGGATTACCGCAAGCTCAATGATGTCACCATCAAGAACAAGTATCCTCTGCCCAAAATAGAAGACCTGTTTGACCAGTTGACCGGTGCCACCGTGTTCTCTAAGATTGATCTGAGGACAGGGTACCATCAGCTGAAAATCCGTGCATCGGACATCCCCAAAACTGCCTTCACCACCAGATATGGATTGTATGAGTACAATGTCATGTCATTTGGATTAACCAATGCCCCCGCTTACTTCATGAATCTCATGAATAAGATCTTCATGAACTTCCTGGATAAGTTCGTCGTTGTCTTCATCGACGACATCCTGATCTACTCCAAAACCGAAGGAGAACATGAGCAACACTTGGAAATGGTCTTAGAGACTCTTCGGGAACACCAGCTGTATGCCAAGTTCAGCAAGTGTGAGTTCTGGTTGAGGGAAGTAGGATTCCTGGGACACATCTTGTCCGCAGGAGGAATTGCCGTTGACCCCTCAAAAATAAAGACCGTTGCAGAATGGAAAGCCCCAACCACCCAGACTGAGGTCCGTGCATTTCTCGGATTGGCGGGATATTACCGCCGATTCGTTGAAGGATTCTCAAGCATAGCCAGACCAATGACTCAATTGTTGAAAAAGGACAAGAAGTTCGAATGGACGAACAAGTGTGAAGAGAGCTTCCAACAGCTCAAGAGCAGACTGACTTCAGCCCCAATACTGATTATGCCGGACATCACCAAACCCTTTGATGTGTATTGTGATGCCTCCAAGATTGGTCTTGGATGTGTGTTGATGCAAGAAGGCAAAGTGATCTCGTACCTGTCCAGGCAACTGAAGCAGCATGAACAGAATTATCCGACCCATGACTTAGAGCTAGCAGCCGTAGTGTTAGCCTTGAAAGTATGGCGTCATTACCTCATGGGTAATCGATGCGAGATCTATTCGGATCACAAGAGTTTGAAGTATATCTTCACTCAGAAGGAACTGAACATGAGACAAAGGCGATGGTTAGAGTTAATTAAGGATTATGATATGGATATCCATTATCACCCAGGCAAGGCCAATGTGGTAGCAGATGCTTTGAGTAGACTACCGTGTCAGTTGAACTCCATGATTGCCGAAGAGCAACCTAGCCTTCACCAAGAGTTTGAACAATTTAGAATGGAGCTAGTAAGTGAAGGATTTCTCGCCAGTATTGAACTTCAACCCACCCTGATTAGTCAAATCAAGGAAGCCCAGAAAAGCAATGCAAGCATTGATGGGATTAAGAGCCAGCTAGCAGCAGGAAAGGCACCGGGATTCACTGTTAATGAAGAAGGAGTACTTTGGTACAATGGACGCTTGTGCGTGCCGTCAGATTCAGAACTGAAACAAGTAATTCTAAAGGAAGCCCATGACACCCTGTATTCTATTCACCCCGGAGGTACCAAGATGTACCAGGACTTGAAGGAACAGTTCTGGTGGCATGGGATGAAGCGAGAAATCGGGAGTTACATCGCCAAGTGTGACATCTGTCAGAGAGTCAAGGCAGAACACCAACGACCCGCAGGACTGCTACAGCCCCTGCAGATTCCCGAATGGAAGTGGGATTCCGTAGGAATGGACTTCATCACCGGATTGCCCAAATCTAGTAAAGGGAATGATTCTATCTGGGTAGTGGTCGATAGATTGACCAAAGTCGCCCATTTCATCCCCGTCAAGACCACTTACCAAGGACCAAGACTTGCAGAGTTGTATATCTCACGGATAGTCAGCCTGCACGGAACCCCGAAGTCAATAGTATCCGATAGAGGATCCCAATTCACCTCCAGATTTTGGCACAAGGTACATGAAGGACTTGGAACTAGGCTGAACTTCAGCACAGCCTATCACCCTCAGACAGATGGACAGACTGAACGAGTCAACCAGATACTAGAGGATATGCTGAGAGCATGTGTGTTAGAATATGGATCCAAGTGGGAAGACTGTTTGCCGTACGCAGAATTCTCATACAACAACAGCTATCAAGCCAGCTTGCAGATGGCCCCCTTTGAAGCTCTGTACGGAAGGAAGTGCCGTACCCCTCTGAATTGGTCGGAAGTAGGGGAGAGTCAAGTCTTTGGACCAGATATTCTCCGAGAAGCTGAAGAGAAGGTTCACAAGATCCGTGAGTACCTCAAGACCGCTCAATCAAGACAGAAGAGCTACGCCGACAAGAGACGCCGAGAGATGACCTTCGAGATCGGAGATTTCGTATATCTCAAAGTGTCCCCCCTTAAAGGAATGCAGAGATTCCAGCTTAAAGGAAAGCTCGCACCCAGATATGTCGGACCTTTCAAAGTCCTAAGTCGCCGAGGAGAAGTGTCCTATCAATTAGAATTACCAGAAGAAATGTCAACGGTGCACAATGTGTTTCACATCTCGTTACTTCGGAAGTGCTTAGAGGTACCTGAGAAGACGGAGGTTTTCAAGAACATCGACCATCGAACTGTGGATATCAACTCAGATCTAACCTACCGCGAAGTACCTATTCGCATTCTGGAGGAAGCATTCAGAACCACTCGCACCAGGAGTATCAAGTTTCTGAAGATCCAATGGAGTAACCACACCGAAGAAGAGGCCACTTGGGAAAGAGAAGACTTTATGAAGACTGAGTACCCCAATCTCTTTAGTACCTAGTTTTCTTTCAGATCTCGGGACGAGATCTTTTGTAAGGGGGAAGGGTTTGTAACATCCCAAGTTTTCAACAATAATAAAGCAAGTGAAAGTGCAATTACTCAAAATTTACAATTAACAAAAACTTTTCTATGCATATAGTGCCACATATAGATTCATGCATTTGAGTAATTTTTCTTGTGTGCAATTGCCATGATGAGTGTTAGCATGTTAATCAATTACTACATGAACCCTAATCAAGATCACAAAACCCTAAATGAAGGAGAAATCAAGAAAATAAGAAAAAACCCAAAATCACTCACATACACCATATGCAAAAATGCAAATCCTTCACTAAGGCCATAATTGCTTGCTTCCTTGCTTCTAAAATGCTTTAATATGATAAACTAACACAATTGCATCTTTGGATCATGAATCAAATCAAGAAAAATAAAGATTTCAACATACATGTGATAATGGTCACTTGGGTGAAAAATATTTTCTTCACCACTTTGCACCCCTGTATTTCTTAAAACCTAAACTAAACTTTGTCAACCAAAGCCATGTCATCCAAGACCATGTCAAGGTGAGTACTTTTCATGTTGACCACCATGGCCAGAGTTGACTAGGTTGACCAGAATTTAATTGCCAAAACAGGATCTGAGAAGAAAAACTAGATCACCTCCATTTTGAAACTTTGCAATTCTTTTCCAAGTTGAGTGCCACCACCACCAAAACCTCACATTAATTATATCATAAAGATTCACCAAAAAGAATTTCGAAATTTGAAAATTTTCTTCATGCGGCCATTATGTCGAACACTTGGCAGGCATAGAATCAAATTTGTGTTACACACATATGTCCACTGGTTTCTTCCCTAAACCACTTTGCAATGGTGATCATTTGCTAGTTCTAGCTCCCCGCATCACCCTTGTACCTGCCCTGGTCGATTAAAGTGAGAGGAAGGAGGGAATCATCTTAAAACAATTCATGCCGTGGCCATGCCGGCCAACTTGGTGCAACTTTCTCCCTGGCCACTCCCATGTCGTTTCTCCATGTCCATGAGCATCACTGCAACACAAGGACTCAGCCAGTACCCTCCACTTGATCGCCAACGCACGGCAGAGCCTGGAACGAGCGTGCCAAGTTGATGCCAGTACCGTGCCCATGCCGCGGTGAGCGCGCTCTGGAGCGCGCCAGGACGCCGTGCACTCGAACGCGATCGTCCTCGCCCTGCATCCCTACCCTGGCGTCGAGCATCCACTCTAATCTCCCTACGCACTAGACACGCTCAAGCACCGCCCAGAGCCCTGTCGCCGTCATCCTCGTCGTCGACGTACCGCGGTACTGTAATGATCACGGGAAAAACTCGAGCGATTCCGTAGCCCTTTTCTCTGCGCCAATGCGAGTTGAGCATCGCCAGGACACCGCCTATCGATAGCCGTCCTCGCCTTGCCCTTTCGTGCACCACAGGAGCCGCGCCATGGCCGTGCCCTTGCAGCACACTCGGCCTCCTCTCTCCCTCTATAAATAGCGACGATCGGCACCTTCACTCTTCACACAATCCACTCCCCTCACCTCACCGAGACTCCTCCACCGATCAATTTCACCGCAGCTCGCCGGAGCTGCTCGAATTGCAAGCTCGAGTCCGCCGGAGCCCGCGGAAGCCCTGCTTCAATTGACGCCTCCCCGAGCGCCACAACTGCGCCAGTAGCTTCCTCATCGACGACAGCTTCTCCGCGCACCCTGCCAGAGTCCTGCAACGGCCTGGTAAGCCCTCCGACCCCCTACTGGCGCTGTGAGTTCGCCGGAATCCCGCCGGGGACGACGACGCACACACACCGTAGATCGACGATCTGATCCAACGGCCTATCTCACTCGTACCGCTTCGGCGTGTTATGAGGCGCTGACGAGTGGCCCCCACCCTGTCAGCGCAGCCCACCCGTACCCGTTGCTTGCTGGGCCGCGCTGTTTAGTTTAAATCGTTTCGGCCCAGTAGCTTTCCCGCCCAAGCCCAGAATTCAAATAAATGTTTAAACTTAATTTGATTTGTGCTGCAGATGGTTTAGTAAAAATTGAATAGTTTGAAATCTGCCAAACCAAATCTAGCAAACTTTATATCAATGGAAAGCTCATGAAATTATCTAACTAATGCCACTGGCCTCATGTCCAAATTCGTATTACTTTTTAAATGAAAAAAATAACAAGGCAGGGCCTTTGCTAACTTCAAATAATTATTAAAAATAATCTATAAATGATTTTAAGTTGATTCCAATTCTAATAAGTCACAAATGATGTACTCTAATTAATTATGCAATAATATAGCCATGTTATGTGTTTGATCATGGACTAGATCAAATAATATAGCTATGTAGTTAATTCTAGAACCATTCAATTGGGAATTCAAATTTAATGAATAGTATGAGAGCTACTCTCTCATTTAAATCTTGATCCTAAGTAATATAACCAGGGGAAATGACCTAGGCTAATGAACCCCTGATAAGTATTACTTAGAGATTTTAATGCATTTAAAATAATAATATGATAACATGTGTAGTGTAGCACTTTAATTAAATTAGACTCACATATAATAGATATGAAATGTTGACTTGGGTCAACCTATATTTCATACCTGATTATTATATGAAGAGATTAAATCTGATTATGAAGTAATGAGAAGAAATGAATTTCTCTAAGGATCTACCTATCTAAATTTAAGAAATAGGAATAATGAGAGGAAATTATTTTTTCTAATAAATAAGAAATCATCAAATAACTCACCATGCCATGTTTGATTGAAAATAGGACTAGAGTGTGAACTCTTTGAGTGTTCCTAGTTTAGCATATGAGTTTGGTTTAGTATTTATACCTCGTATTCGTATATAGACGCTAGTAACGAGGATTATCAAGAGGAGGAGGCCTACTCCCAAGAAGAGGAAGAGCACTTTGATCACTACTCAGCTCAAGGCAAGCTAACCCTTGCTGAATACAAATGCTTAGCTCTACAAGAGCAAAGGCATCATCACACCTTACTTTTATGTATTACCTATCCCATGTTTCTTATTTAAATTTTACTTTGGTTTATTTATTTCAAAGTACTTTTGATTTATGAGTCACCATGTATAGAATAGACAATACTTGGTTTAGATGAACACTACTCAAGCTAGATAGCACCCCTCATATAGTTGCTATTGCTAAATTATTAAAATTTGACTACTCTAGATGGGAACAAGTGGATTTGATATGAAATTGAAACCTTGGAATATGACCAAGAGAAGATGGTGATTTTTGATATAAACCTGATATGGTTTTGAATGCGATACCTTTCCAATTATACAAGTACCCCCACAATACCTGATTATGGGTAGGGCTTAACTAGAAACTTGTGTATTTTAGTATGGGTTCCCTCTAAACAAGCATCATAGGGGTTACGCTGAGGCTGCCTCCGTATGTAAGAATGATGTGAATATGAGGTGAATGTACGACCCAAGCCCTGTGCAGTTCCCGGGTTAACAGTTGGTTCTCACCGGGAGGCCAAGCTCATGGGGAGAGGTGCCTATACTAGGGCATATAAGTGAAAGGTTATGATTGATGATCCGCGTACTGAGTTACGATGATTCGGGGTTATCCTCGACGGATGAATTCAATAGTTGTGGCACCAGAGTACAACCTCTGCAGAGTGTTAAACCTATTCGAATAGCCGTGTCCGCGGTTACGGACGGTTGGAAAGGCCATACTACTTCCGTTATCAGAATTTATGTTGAAATGATAATGGTGATTAATGAATTGTCTTGAATCCCAAATGAATTGTGGGAATGACACTAATGTTCCCACTTGAGTTAGTCTATTAGATAATGAGGATTTTTATTAAATGTTTATCCAAAGAAAACTTGGCTTTATGCAAATAAACTTAGAGCTTAGTACCCCTTTATTATACTTAATATGCTTTACCCTAGTATTAGTTTGCGAGTACTTTAAAAGTACTCATGGCTTTGCCCTGGCTATTCAAATGCCAGACTATGAAGAGGAGCAACAGTGTCAGGATGACGGACGAGCAGGACGTCTACGATAACTAGGATTGTCTTCTAACGTCAAGCGTTGCCTGTGGAATATAGAGTCCACTACTACTACGCTTCCGCTACGTATGTGTGATGTTGAACAATCTATTTGTGTAATATTGGATCATGTGATCCCTTGATGTAAGACCTTATGTGTTGTAATAAATGATGACTCTGAACGACTTACTATTATGTCTCGCAAAAACAATCTTCCTGGGATTGCGATGTATGATATAATGGGGCATCCGGACTTAAAAACCCGGGTGTTGACACTTGTGAACATGTTTGGTGGGATTCTGTTATCACCAGAATTTGACCGAGTCAGAGGTGGGCCGCGATCAAGATGGACGTGAAGATATACATATAGAAGAGATATGTGAATCGGCCTTGTTTACCAAGTTTGGGCTAGTTAGCCCGTGTATCTTTATAGTAGGTTACGTAGAAGTTAGAATTTATCTCGTGCACGATTTGGTGCACGCCCACATTAGAAAGTCCCCTGGACTATAAATATGTATCTAGGGTTTATGGAATAAACAACAACCAACGTTCAACACAAACCAATCTCGGCGCATCGCCACCCCTTCGTCTCGAGGGTTTCTCCGGTAAGCACCATGCTGCCTAGATCGCATCTTGCGATCTAGGCAGCACGAGCCTGCCTACGTTGTTCATGCGTTGCTCGTACTGAAGCCTTTTTGATGGCGAGCAACGTAGTTATCATAGATGTGTTAGGGTTAGCATTGTTCTTAGTATCATATGCTGTCGTAGTGCAACCCTTGCGCATCTAGCCGTCCTTGTACCTCATCATGGGTGCAGGGGCGACACCCCGCTTGATCATTATTTAGTAGATCTGATCCGTTACGGTTGCTCCTTGATTCATCAAGGATTAGTTTAACATCCGCAATAGTTAGGCCTTACAAAGGGTTGGAGGATCCGGCGGCGTGTAGGGTGTAGTTTGCTGGCCCTAGACAGGACGTTCCGAGGATCAACTTCGTGTTGGTTTTTAGGCCTTGTCTAGGATTGGCTTACGATCACCGTGCGCGAGCGCTAGGCCCAATCGTGAGTAGGATGATCCGATTATGCGGTGAAAACCCTAAATCGTCGTAGATCTCATATGCTTTATCTTGATCAAGCAGGACCACCATATATTCGGCCACCTTGGACGAATCATGGGTGGATCGGCTCCATGAGCCGATTCACGGGATAACCCGAGAGCCGATCGAGGCTCGTATTTAACGTGTACGTGTGTGCCCTGCAGGAAACTAAGCGAGGCATCATCCACACCTTCCCGACCGGGTATAGGTCGGGTGGCACGCCCTTGCAATTTGCATCGGCGCGCGACCAGGAGGCTTTGCGGGCCGTCGCTCAGAGGGACTGGGGCCAGCCGCAGCCCTAGTTGTTCCCGGCTCTACGGTGTTGACCAGTCGCTGCCCGCCGGTGGGTTTCTGACGTCAACACATTCTGGCACGCCCGGTGGGACGGCATCTACATCTTCGACATCCACCACATCGCCGTCTACATCCGAGATGGCGGAAGAGACTCCGGTCACTTACGAGGACCTGAGCGGCGAGCTCAAGAAGAAGTATGACGAGATCAAGGCCTTCCTCGAAGCCGACCTCATCGGCTCTTTCCACGAGACCCGCTCCCATGGCATCAGATGGAAGGGGTTCTCGCCTGAAGGCGCGCTTGATGGAGTGGACCTATCCACCCCGTCAGAAGAACGCACCAGGTCGCTGCGTCAGGAGGTCAACTTCATGGTGGCTCATTCACTGCACCGCCACTCTGAGAGCCTGGTGAACACGTTGGAGCGTGTCGCTCTTCGCGTGATCCAGGAAATCATGAGCCATCAGTACTCTCCGTCAGGACCAGCTCTCGGGACGCATCAAGGAGAGTTGCCACTCCAGTCCCGTCCACCGCTGCCATATGCGGTGGCAGCACCAGCTGAAGTGCCGGCTACACCGGCATTCGTCGTCTACAAGATCGGTGGTGACCCTAGTGACTACCAGTTCTTGGCTGAGGCGCCTAAGGAGATCCCTCAAGGATACGCGTGCACGTATGTGCCGGATTGTGGCAACTGGCCACTCTCAAACCAGGCCACAACATCAGGGACTCCGGCGAAAACAGGAGGAGCGTCAGCAACAGAGCTCGAGAAGCAGACGTGGCTAGCTAAATACGCCACCCCGACGAAACTCCAGAGCCCAGCTCCTGCAGTTGGCTCAGAGCTGGAAAAGCAAACATGGCTGGCTAAGTATGCCACCCCGGCTAATCTTCAGAGTGCAACTCCTGCAGCCAGCGACAGCGGATCGATCAGTACCATACCGAGAGACCAGTTCGGCATGGTGCCGAAAAGAAGGGCAATCGGCTATTCCAAGCCGTACCCCGACGAGTACGAGATGATCCCGCTGCCACCTAAATATCGGCTCCCTGACTTCTCCAAATTCAGTGGATTAGATGGCTCCAGCTCCATCGAGCACGTCGGCCGATATTTGGCGCAACTAGGACCGGCTTCAGTGTCGGATCAGCTACGCGTGAGGCTCTTCTCACAGTCCCTCACTGGATCGGCTTTCGGTTGGTACACGTCGCTGCCACCGAACTCAGTCCAGACTTGGAAACAGTTGGAAGAACATTTCCATATGCAATACCATTCAGAAGCTTCCGAGTCTAGCATTGCCGATCTAGCACAACTACGTCAGAAGCGCGGAGAAACGGTGACAGAATACATCCAGCGCTTCAGGAATCTTAGGAACCGATGTTATTCGGTTCGTATAACTGAAAAGGAAGCAGTCGAGTTGGCAGTAGCAGGCCTTGCAACACAGCTCAAGGACGTGGCCTCCCAAGCGGACTACCCTTCACTAGCACACATGGTGCAGAAGCTGTCAGCGTATGAACAGCGCCACCCAGATGTCTACCAGGACAAATTCAAGCGCGTGGTTACCATGGTTGACGCAGGCGAGGATGAAGGTGCTACGGGAGACCAAGAAATAGCAGTGGCTGAGTGGACTCGGGGAGGAACCCCCGTGTCCTGCAAATGGGTAAAGCCACCAGGGCCGCCCAGGGGATTTGATTTTGACGTGACCAAGACGGAGCAAATCTTCGACCTCCTGCTCAAGGAGAAACGAGTTGACGATTCCCGAAGGTCTCAAGTTCCCCACGGCGCAAGAGCTGAACGGAAAGCCATACTGCAAATGGCACAACTCGCTCTCCCATGCCACCAACGACTGCAGGGTGTGGCGTCAGCACATCCAAGCGGCGATAGAGAAGGGGCGTCTAATTTTCAATCAGTACGCCATGAAGGTCGACACCCAACCCTTCCCCGCCGTTAACGTGGTAGGAGTCACCTACCCTGAGGGTTGCCAGCCAGGTCCCTCGTTCAGCATCAACATGGTAGGACCTGGGAACCACTCTGGCAAAGATAGAGATGAGAGCAGCTGCTCTCAGAGCAAAGACACAGAGGGGGCCGCTCCATGCGATCGGCTCCGTCAGGATGGCAAGCGCTACGTCACAGAGGGAGAAGTGAAGAACATAAGGTATCAACGACCCCTCTCTGATCACCTCCTCAACAAGTATGTGAGTCGGTATGACCAACGCCGGCGACACGGCGACGATGATGAGAGAGATCGTCTGGCTAGAGAGGCCAGAAGACATCGTCGGCACGATCGCAATGAGGAGGAGCACGAGCGCCGGGCCACGGAAAAACCAAGGGAGCAAGATGACAACGCCAGGCACTGGGACTGCCCCTTCTTCGGACACTGCTGGGATTCAGGAATGAGCCGATTGCCCACAATCGGCAATTGCCCAGAATGCAATCGTAAGAAGAAGGAGGCAGCCAACGTGTCCGTGTTCGAGCGCTTAGGGCCTCTCCCACCACAGAGCAAACGCGCCGAGTCCCCTCGCTGGGCAGATCTCGAGGATTCAGAAGACGAGGGACAAGAAGAGGAAGAAGACAGGTACCACCGTCCAAGGTGGTGCCCTGATGGACTCAGCCGTTCACAAAAGCGCAGGGTTCAGCGATTGCGCGGCTTGGAGGAAGCCGAGAGGTTATACTTGCATACGCTAAGGAAGGCACGACCTGATCTGGCTGCGAAAGTTCAGCGAACCCTGGATGAGGAGGGACTGCCGCAAAGAAAAGAGTGGCGCCCCAAGCAAAGGAAAGCCGATGATGAAACATCGGGCTGGCACAAACGTGGTGCTCGTCCTTCCGACGGAGCTTAGTGCTCCACGATTCTACGATGCACTCAAGGTGGACGACGGCAGGCGCATCAAGTCAGAGATTGGGCTGGTTCTATCCACCGGCTCCGGACGAGTAGCAAGAGCACGTCAATAAGCAAACGTGGCGAGGCTGATCCTTGCGATCGGCCCCCAAAAATTTATGAAGGGACATTACAAAACCTTCACCGAGCAAGCAACGTGGAGGCCGATTCCAGCAATCGGCCAAAATTATCCTCACCATCTATTCTGCCTGGGATCAACATTTGGCCCGACAGGGACTACCTAAAGAGCCGATACCATCAATTCTTGACAGAATCGGCTCGGGGGGGCACCTAGATGGGTAAAACATGAGGGTATGAGGTGACACTATCAAATATGGGGGCCGATACACAAATCGGCCTAAAAATTTAAAAAAAATTTTTTTGAGCACAGCCGATGCAGAGACATCGACTTTATAATTGGGAAGTAGCCGATGCGCGGCCATCGACTCTAGTGGAATTATGCGATGTTTATCGAGTCTCCACCAAATCCAGGCCAGCGGTGGTGCCTTATGTTGCTTCGAGGGAATGAAACAATGGAAATTTCTTCAGCTGCTTCAAGCCGATCTGGGTTCCTGAACCTTTTTGTCAAGGATTTCCAATCTTTGGGGCTAGTTCAGCTGAACCGGAAAGTTATCGGCTGTCTGAGGAAGGAAGGGGATTAGCTTTGGCGCATTCTCTCTAACATTCTCGCCTCGAGTAAGGCTCGGGGGGGCAGCAGGCCTGGTGGATACTTTGTTTTGCTCTGTTTAAAGAGCCGATTGGGATACCATCGGCTGATCCTTCATTGCAACCTTCTTCACAAATGAAGAGTACTGAAGAGGATTATTGGGTTTGGTTGGAAAAGTTCAAAGGTTTTCCTGAAGATCCTGCATTTTCCACCAGATTTAGAAAATTATCAGTTGAAGAAGGGAAGGGCGAATTTTAAAGGACCGATGCGGTGCTATCGGCTCATTACGCATTGGCAAAGGGGACGAATCGGCAAGATTCTTACATAAAGAGCTAAAATTGCTCTCAAAAGGAGTTGCCAGGGGATACAGTGCCCTATCTACTGTTGCTGATCCTAGTCTAAGGGTCCCATCTACGGGCCATTGCTGCCCTCATCGTCGCCGTCATCACCGCCATCGGCGCTGCTCCCTGCCGGCTCTTCGTCGCTGCTCCAGCGGTCGCTGGCGGGGCCTTCGTTGTCTTCATCCTCCTCGTCAGCATCGTCGTCGCTGTCGAAGTCGCTAAGGTTCCCCGGCCAGGGGCAAAATCGTTTGGCCGGGGGCTCGTCGGAGAAGCTGTTTTCCTCCTCCTCCTCCTCCTCGGAGGTGGTGAAGTCCGCCCAGGAGAGGCGATCGTCGTCGCTCTCCTCCTCCGGGTCCCCGTCAGCAAGGAGGAGGGGGTCACTCTCCCCGTCGGTCAGGGATTTGTCATCCTCTGACCAGACAGAGAAGTCGTGGTCCTTTTGGTCCCACGCCGTTGGGGCAAGAATGTCGTACGCCGCCAGCGTACCCCACTCAGGCGTCGACTCTCGGATGGGAGAGGACACATAGGAAGGATCCGATGAGGAGGAAGACGAAGGAGACGAAGACATGGTGGCAGAGGAGGTTTTTTTTAAGGCTAATGCGAAGGAGATGCAGAGGAGAACTGTTCGTAGCGGTTAAATAAAAGGGGATATAGTGGAAATTCAATGCCACAGCAACTTCCGAGGAAGTGGTGCCTAAAAAAAGAAAAACTGCCAGGTCACGCGGAGAAGTTGAGAAGGCAGGGCATCATGATGACGGATACTGCAACGGTTCTGCCACGACATGACCCGACGAAAGAAAGCATAATGATTTTGGAAATATCATTTCCAAAACCAGGGGGGCATGTGTTATCACCAGAATTTGACCGAGTCAGAGGTGGGCCGCGATCAAGATGGACGTGAAGATATACATATAGAAGAGATATGTGAATCGGCCTTGTTTACCAAGTTTGGGCTAGTTAGCCCGTGTATCTTTATAGTAGGTTACGTAGAAGTTAGAATTTATCTCGTGCACGGTTTGGTGCACGCCCACATTAGAAAGTCCCCTGGACTATAAATATGTATCTAGGGTTTATGGAATAAACAACAACCAACGTTCAACACAAACCAATCTCGGCGCATCGCCACCCCTTCGTCTCGAGGGTTTCTCCGGTAAGCACCATGCTGCCTAGATCGCATCTTGCGATCTAGGCAGCACGAGCCTGCCTACGTTGTTCATGCGTTGCTCGTACTGAAGCCTTTTTGATGGCGAGCAACGTAGTTATCATAGATGTGTTAGGGTTATCATTGTTCTTAGTATCATATGCTGTCGTAGTGCAACCCTTGCGCATCTAGCCGTCCTTGTACCTCATCATGGGTGCAGGGGCGGCACCCCGCTTGATCATTATTTAGTAGATCTGATCCGTTACGGTTGCTCCTTGATTCATCAAGGATTAGTTTAACATCCGCAATAGTTAGGCCTTACAAAGGGTTGGAGGATCCGGCGGCGTGTAGGGTGTAGTTTGCTGGCCCTAGACAGGACGTTCCGAGGATCAACTTCGTGTTGGTTTTTAGGCCTTGTCTAGGATTGGCTTACGATCACCGTGCGCGAGCGCTAGGCCCAATCGTGAGTAGGATGATCCGATTATGCGGTGAAAACCCTAAATCGTCGTAGATCTCATATGCTTTATATTGATCAAGCAGGACCACCATATATTCGGCCACCTTGGACGAATCATGGGTGGATCGGCTCCATGAGCCGATTCACGGGATAACCCGAGAGCCGATCGAGGCTCGTATTTAACGTGTACGTGTGTGCCCTGCAGGAAACTAAGCGAGGCATCATCCACACCTTCCCGACCGGGTATAGGTCAGGTGGCACGCCCTTGCAATTTGCATCGGCGCGCGACCAGGAGGCTTTGCGGGCCGTCGCTCTGAGGGACTGGGGCCAGCCGCAGCCCTAGTTGTTCCCGGCTCTACGGTGTTGACCAGTCGCTGCCCGCCGGTGGGTTTTCGACGTCA